>NC_056728.1:1451578636-1451878636 GCF_019279795.1 Protopterus annectens
CCTAGTTACTACCTTATCAAAGGTATCAATTGTCGGGTTATTAACAGGTGTGAAATTACTTTTAACATTAAACAAAGATCCAACACTATCAAAACCATTATTGTTGTTCTTTATTGTCTTATCTTTAAAGAAAATATCAAGATTAATTTGTCTAATGTATTTCTTAAAATCAATCAACACTTCTGCTAATTGGAATTTAGGGTTCGGAACATATTTCATACCTTTCTCAAATAGTCCAAAATGTACTTTATCAATACTAATGTTAGAAAAATGAAATATGTTAAAATTATGATATGAATAAAGATTCCCATTGATAACTATTTCTTGATCACCTGAATTTGTGGGTAAACTTGTACTTCCACTAACAGGATGTGTGGAAGTTTTGACTGTGTTAGTGTCAACATGGGCATTAATTAATAATGATTGTACGTTTTCCTTACCCAGTGGTTCCCCCTTGGGTATGTTTTCTGGTATGTGTTGTAATAAGGTGGATGATTGTCCTTCGGGTACCTCTGAAAACCCTGTGTCTCAGAATGTCCTCCATCATCATGATAGTCATTGTAAACAGTACCTTCATAATTACCCCTTTGTCTATTAGAACTCCCTTTATTGTTATGCTCCACAGGTGACAAGGGACGATTCTTGGGCCAAATGTAGGCCGATTGTTTTTGATACTGTTCCCTATCCCTCTTCATTTTATTGTTTTTCCAATCACACAACGTTAATGCCCATTTTTCTGCTTCTAAATATTGTTTGTTGTACAATTTCTCCCAATCCTTAAATAATAAATCATTTACTATACTTGTGTTTAAATTATCCACTTCCTGAATTAATTTACATAATTTCTCATCATAATGTCTCATTAATAATTTTATATAATTAAAACCACATTCATCAAATAATTTGTTAAATTCCTCTATACCAACATCATTCAAATCAATTCCCATGGGTAATTTAAAAAATCTTAACCCTTTGGGAACGATCTTAACATCTAAACAAGTACATATTGTCTGCTTTAAGACCATTAATAGTCTTCAATTTCTTGCCCAACAAATAAATCATAGACTTTAAACTACCAGTCTCTAATCTTCTTTCTTCCTGGACATGGACTTCTTTGTTCGTTACTTCAGCTTTGTCAATAGCAAAATCAAAAGTCAAAAAATGATTAAATAAACTACGATTTTCTTTCCCTATATGCATAGGGTCAGATAATTGTCTAGCTGGTGGTCGTGAGGTAAACACCTTACCCTTATCGTTGTAATTAGATTCAGCAACAGCTGAGTAAGTCTTAATAGGTGCCCCCCATTTGGGTTTAGTGCCAGTCCTTTTAGCCTCCAAATCCATGTCATATAGCGAAAAGTCAAAGGTAAAATCTGATATATTGATATTGCTACTGGAAAGGGGGGCTGTGATGTCTAACCCCTGTGATCTACTGTATTGTCGGGGTCTTTGTCCATTGGGTATCTCAGGACTAGATTGAGGTTGTTCCCCCTCACTGTCTAAACCATTGTCATTGCAGGGAGGTAATATGTTAGCATGATTAGGTATTATCTGCGCCTTTGTTAACAAGTTCGTTTTATTACACTCAGAGTCTAAGGCTACTGGGTTCAAAATAGCCTGAGAACCATTGCCAACATTAGAGTTGCTAATTCCAGTATGAGAACGCAGTAAAGAAGATGGTGGTAACTGCGCTTCTCCCGACAACAATCTAAATACTAAAGTAGTGAGATGTGACACTTCACCTTTTAGCGCCTGAATGTCCGCTTGAATATCATCCAAATAGGTAGTCTCAATGTTGACAATATTCACATTGTCCTTGCCCTTGTCCGCTCCTGGCACTGGATATACAATTTCAATTGGTTTACTGGCACACTCGCCGGTGTCATCCAAAGTTGAGGTCGACATCTGAATATGGAAAAAGTATATACCGATTCACAGCAGAAACTCCGGTTTCACCAATAAGCGCTGAAGTCACAAGCAACCACAATGGATAAAAAAATATATGTTTATTATATCCACATAACGCCAAAACGACACACGGACTGTAACAACAACAAAGATTAGAAAACTGACAATACACTGCGAAAAACGAAGTGACAAATACACAAAACAACGCCAAATAAGTCGAACAGTTTAGCGCTTTCAACCAGCGTCTCTGGTCTTCATCAGAACTGTTGTAAATTAGCTCACAGTAGGTATATACATGTAGTTACCCACGATGTAGTAGATGTTCCAATCATATTGTTATATAAATAAATGTTGTGTACAGGTTCAAATATAAACTGCCTGCATTACTTAGATTAGGCACACTTACCAGAATCTGACCGGTAACTTTCCACCATAACACTGAAAATACCAAAGCAACAGAAACGGAATACCAAATTCTTTCCCTAGGAAAAAATTTGAGTTTCTGCTGCTTCGATATTTTGCAGTTTCGTGAAAATAAGTTTGATCAATCAGCGTTCACTTTTTTAAGCGTTCGATGATATAATATAGACCCGAATATGATATAAAAGAACTTGAGCAAGAGGGAGTGTATAAATATTTGGGAATTGAAGAAGGATCAACAATAAAACATAAACAAACACAAATAAAACTTAGTAAGGAATACTTTAAGAAGACTTAAATTAATTCTGAAAACAGCATTGACATCTAGGAACAAAATCCAAGCCATAAATTTACAGTTTTGGAGTGATTGATTAGCCCCAAAACATGTTGGATGGATTAGATATGAAAACAGAAAGGATGGTTCATGCTCAGCAAATGATTTATAAAAATCAGTGTATACCAAGATTATATATTCCCAATTCTGAAGGAGGAATGCGCCTCCTTGAAATTGATTACATGTATAGATCTGCAGTCGTGGGACTCTACACATATCTGCTGACCTCACAAGATCCAAATGTAGTGAAAGTTTTGAAACATGAGGAAAATAAATCTCAGATGATTTCTCTGCTTAATCTAGCAGTTGCATATTGGCATCAAGCAGGAATGGAAATCAAATCAAAAGTAAATAAAAATCAGGCAGCAACTGAATGTGCCAAAAAACAAAAGAAATAATATAAGATGTTGCAAGTATAGAAAACTTCTGGAAGAACCTCCTGTTAATCAGGTATGAACACAAGAATGGTTAAGGAGAGGAGAATTCAAACCAAGAGATGAAAGGTTAACGTTGGTGGCATAAGATAGTGAGCTACGTACACATTGGTTTACAAAGTCCATTGAACATGTGGGAGAAACAGACAAATGTAGGTTTTGTAAAACAGAATTGGAAACAGCTGCACACCTCCTTGCTGGGTATTGCATACTAATGGCAGAAGGACTGTATACTGAAAGGCATAATAATTTGACAAGACTGTTGCACTGGGGATTGTGCAAACATTGCAGTACTGAAGTGGCTGAAAAACATCGGAATCATGAGCCACAAAGCATCATAGAAATTTATGATGTCTACATCACATGTGATCACCCATTACCAACAGTTCAAAAGATAGATGCTAGAAAACTGGATATAATGGTCCATGAAAAGAAAACAAAAGTAGCACTGATCATTGAAATTGCCACAGCCAGTGACTATAGTGTCATGTGTACAGAGGGACACAAAGTCATAAAATATCAGGATTTCAGAAAGAAATGAGGGCAATGTGGAAGAAAGATACCAAGACAGTTCCAATAGAAGTAGGAGCAATGGGTCTTATAAAAAAGAATCAACAATCATGTTATCAATAAATGTAACCCCGTATGAACTACACAAGGAGTCATTACTGGGTGCATTGTGGGTGCTGCAAAGAGCACTTCTGGTTGACATCAAGGATTGAAACAATACTAATTTCATGAAATTTAATTGTACTTTGACTTAGGAATGAGGTCCATTCCCGTCACCATATTAGAAACCCAAAAGACTTGGAGAAATTTAAAAAAGTAGAGATATGGTTTTATGTGTAGTAAGTCCTGGGGTCTAGTCCATAACAGACAGACTATGTCTGGAAAAGAATATACTATGTTTGTTTAATTTCATTACAGTATTGTGAATTGTGGCACTGCTGTGCTCTGCTAAGCACTGCTCATTCATGCTAAGCAGTGCATAAACATGCTAATGGCTACCAATGTTTATGCAGTGCTAAGCCTTGCTAAAACCATGGTTCTGAGAGTTTTTGCACTGCTTGGCTTTGCTTAGCTGGTTAGGGTGCTGCTAAGTGATGTGCTGCTTTTTTGAATGTTGCTGAATGATGTGTAAGGATGGGAAAACAGCCATATTAAGCCCAATAGGCAGGAATTCTGCAAGTCACTGGAGTTCAAGCAACTGTTGGCATGGCTGGCAGTCTTGGCAAAGGTGTGTGCTTTTGGGCATAGCAGTGGAGCATTCAGGAGTCTGGGATCATGGTCGAGCTCCTTATTAAAAGCCATGAACCCTGGCTGATGCAGGGTGGATTCCAGGGCTCAGAGTGTAAGGCAGATGCCTGGGACTGTTTGGTCAGGGAACTCACCAGTGTTACTGGTATTACCCACACAGGTGAGCAGTGTCATCACCATTATGATGACCTGAAAAGGAGGAAGAAAGGAACCCTGGAAACCTGGATCCAGGAAGCTCAATCTGGGAATGCTCCACAAGTATGTAAGCATGTCTTCCTCTGTCTAACCAAAATACAAGCTGAATGTCTGCAGAGCTGGTATGGATAATGGTGTGCTTCTCTCCCAACAGCTGCAGCTGAAAGGGCTCGCAATGCCGAATCCCATGCCAGGTGCCTGCCAGGTTGAACTGTGAGTGTGCTATGTACAGATTTACTATGCCAACTGTAGTGCAATAAGCAAGAAAGAGTAAAGCATTTACTGCAATAAAGTATACACAAAAAAAATTGTACTGCAATAAATGGGCATGTAGAACTGTAGTGCAATAAATGGGCAATTAGAGCTGTATAGCTGTAGTGCAATAAGTGAACAATAAGAACTGTATTTCAATAAAGCATTAGCAATACCAATAACAGTAAACAAATGTTGTTCAACAGCATTGTGTTGTCAAAACCATTGAAGTAGAGCTGTATGCATTGATTGGCTATGCTATAGTTTCTCCAGTCAAGTGTTACACAGTAATGGCTGTAGTCAGCAAATCTAATAGTCTGCAAACTTTATTGATTAACTCCATAGTATGGTCCAAGGCTGTCTCCAAGCCAATATTGGTCACATAATGCTCTCTCTTTCTCAGACATCATGTAATAAAGGTATATGGGTGAGGTAGTCCAGTCCATGGGCAGATACTGTGTGTGGACTTCACAGATATTTCAAACCAATAACAATACAATGTGTTCACTAGCATTGTTAATTCTAAAAATGCAGCTGTTTTCATACATGCAGTATGGCTATATTCCATGCTTGTGTGTTCTACTGTCACTGGTCTACTATAGCACTGTAATAGTAATATAATGCCAGAGGAATGCCCTGTAACTTGTATTGCTCAATTCATAGTATAGTTGCAGGTGATATCCAGGCAAGTATCAGTCACTCAATGGTCAGCAGTGACTCTGTAGATCAGTCTGTTAAATGCTTTGTATGTAGTACATTTTGCCACACACAGTTCTGGGTTCAAACCCAGTGGTATGTAGCATTACCTTTTCAGTATCAGCCATGTAATGCTCACATTTTTTTCTCTCACCAGGAATACAACACATATATGGGTGTGGTGGCCCATATTATGAGCAGATATTGTGTTTAGATTTCACAGAATGTTAACATCAATACCATGAAAGTGTTCATCAGCATTGTTGAGTCATAAATAAAGCTGTGTAATCCCAGTATGGTTGTATCCCTTGCATGGCTGTACTAAGTTGCTGCAGTCAATTATTACATTATTTGCAGATGCCCCTGCACTCACGGCTATTGAGTTTTACTCCAATGCCTGCCAACTAAGGCATGACAGTTGTCTATTTTACTTACTGTACAGAAACATGCCTCTCTAGTGTCACACTTTCTCATAATGTAATTAAAACTGCCTAATCCATCTGTCACATGATTAGTAGATAAATTATTACCTGGAATACAATGTATTACCAAATCTGTTCGCAGAACACCTGGGTAATTATATATGTCCACATTATGTGAAACTGTTCTGTGTAGTGGTGTACCTGGATTTGTTACTGCTTGGCCCATACTGACCATACCTCTCAACTGTACAGATCTTCACAGGATGTCCAGATTTTTGCCTCATACTTTTCTTTTTTTTTTTTTTTTTTGTAAATTATTGAATATTGAAGTCACTAAATAATACCACATAAAGACAATCATTTGTGTTTCAGACTTTATATCCTTCAGAAAATATGTAATTACCCAAAACATTTTATTCTTACAACTTTCTAAGTTTATAGGATCAAACTTTCTCCCTATTTTTGGGCCTTTGTCCCACCATTTTTTCTGGCTTTGTCCAGATTTCTTGCACTAAGAGGTTGAGAGGTATGATACTGACGCGTGCTAACAGATTAAGAGGTATGTATGTGCTATATCAGTTATAGGAGAATTGCAGTCACTGTACTCAAACCTGACACTAAACACATGTACTGTATATATTTCACTGTTTTCAGGGATATAATCTGCAATGTCAGTAATGGAATATTTTCCACTCTTTCCCCACCCCTTATCTTCATTTATTTATTATTGCTATTTATTTTTGGAAAAATGTGTTTCATTATTGAAATGTTTTATTATGATTTAATAATAACATATTTTGTTAAACTAACTATATATTAGAAAATATGGTTGATTAGTGTTATGTTTTATTATGATACAATATTAACATATTTGTTAAACTAGCTGTTTTGTTGATCCTGTGGTTTACTTTTTAATGGCATGCTGTTATTGTACTAACTGTTATGTTACTTAATGTTGTGTTGCACATGATACACATTAATATGTATTTGGATGAATAAATATGATGTTCAATTATGTTAGTACTAACATTGGTTTGGTTATTACTAACCATAACTTATTAATATACCTCATTTGCCACAGCACATCAAGGTAGGCCAGTTCCAGCTGATCCCCCTACCTTGCCTCAACTGGCTGTGGCACCAGGTCCCACCACATCTGGGACCCAGACTGGTGATGCCCCTCTGCTTCCCATGCACTCCCTTCAGCATCTCAGATTGATGGCAGAGGGGGGTTTGTCACCCATGCAGAGCTGCCAGTCTTGATGCACAAGATAGTCCACCATGGCTATGACCACAGCCAGTGCTGGATTGTGGGCATGCTGGCCAACCTGGTCATGCAGCCTCTCCCTGTTGCCCAGCCTACAGCACAGCCACCCTTCGGGCAGTGATGGAGCAGTATCATTCTCATGGGTGGGGATGTGAGTCACACTACTACCATCTGGAGATATGTGAGACATGGATTGTACGATACCCTCCCTATCCAAGGTGTTCCCCCCCAATATGTCACACATTGCCCCTGTTTGCTGTCTTGTCTGCCTTGTCTGTTTGCAAATCCATTCTCACCAACCCAACTTACTCCCCCACACACATACATATGTACATTCCCCAGCACTCCACTCTCATCTTAAAAAATGGCACCTGTCTGAAAAAAAAGATATTGTCCCATTCATAGCTCTCCATTTCACACACGTGTCTACTTGACACAAGTAATTTGGTCCAACTGACTTGACAATGCAGTTATGTTGTCCTCACAACCCTCTCTATGGTTTAAGAATCCAAATTCATCTACAAATTCTGTCAAAGTGCACAGTTGTTGCTGTACAATGAATGGCTAGGTATGGTTCTTTCCTACACCCTTCCTGATTTCACTATGTTTTTCCCTCAGCTTAACCCTATTTTACCACTTTCCTATCTCCCCTCTTTAGCCCATGACTCCATGCAACTCTTACTTAAAACAGGTGGCTTAAACAAAACATAGTAATTGCCAATTACAGTCATTAGGTGTGTTTCAGTGAAGCTGCATGCCATGCTGCAGAAAGCAAACAGGTATAAAAAGGAATGGAATAAATTGGAGTGTACCTTGGACTCTTGTGCAATAGTACACCACTAGACCACCAAAGACATGATAATGGATGTAACTGAGGCCTACGATAGCAGGTAAATGTGCCCTTTTATCAGCAACATGTTAAAAGTCAACTGCTAAGGCATTCATGGTAAAATACATATTCAACTGGGACTCTGGTGCAGAAATACATCCATATAAAGCCATGCACATACTTATGGCTGTAGTAAATGTATGTCACAGCCTGTATGTGTGCACATATATTTTGCAAATGCACCTACTGTAGCTGTCACTTAGTAGCTCAGTCTGTTAAATGCCTTGCATGCAGTACATTTTGCCACACACATCCTGGGTTCAAATCCAGTGTTGTGTTGCATTTCAATTCCATTATTGTAAAGACAGCAATTAATGAATGATTCATGCACTCATTGTCCACACACAGCATTGCAAAGTAAATAACTGCTGGAAGTCACAGGCCTGCAGGTAGGGACGCACATCAGATATCCGTACAGCATTACTATATGTTGCCTGGTACTCCGTTACTGACACAGCTGCCTAACATGCATACCTTAAACAAATGCCATAATTGGAGTGTAAAGGGTACTCTCACCTTGGCTTTGTCTCTGCAACAAGGCTGACACAGGTGACACAGATACACCTACAGCTTGTTGTCCTCCAGAGTATTCACACTCACTGCCTATGTCTATTACCTGCAGCAGCAGCTGCTGCCTGTGGTACACACAGCTCTATGTAAAGGATTCCGCTACAGACCTACCCTCTATGATGATGTAGTCTCCTCAACTCAGTAATGCCCACCTCAACAGATAAGAAAGAGGCCCTGCTCTATATGAAGGCCTTATATATTGCACAGTGGTTACATGTCATTGGCTAATGTTAGTGCAACTCAGCTGTTTTGGCTGTAATTAGCATATCAGAGTCACAGATTGGTTTAGAGGCAATTACCTACTAATGAGAAGCATGTTAAAATTAAAGCAGCTACCTATGGGCAAACATTCTGTATGAGACTTTCCCCACACAGAGCACATTTTTTCAAAACAGTATTAGTAGAACATTTCAACAAAGAAGTACTGCACTCCACCAGGTATGTAACTGTTTTTTTGTGTATAACATGATGCAGATGGGAGGACAGAGGTGTAAGGAATAGGGAGTACAGCAGTAAGCCTGTCTTAGACCTGTGGTAATGGCATTTCATTGATACCCTGCTTTCTTAGACACACAAGGGACATACAATATATCAGGGTTGCATTATCTTTTGTCATTGTGGCACACTGGTATTCTTGGACTGTACCAATATAGTGATCATAATAGCACACTGCTATTTATCTGGCACTGGTCTTATGACACATTATTGGTTGGCTGGCCACCACAGTGGACGGACGTGTTGGGTGTATGATCATACAGCAGAATCTCTCATGGGACACAGTGAACTACCTCAGTAATGATACTATCTTAGTTGTATCCACACACATAGTATGTTGTCACACTGTGGGGTATGACATTTGTGAGCAAGCAGTGGATAGTGCCGACCATTTTGTTCTTGCTGTATCTGTACATAGTGAGCATCCATGTATTTGCTCCTGTTATGTGTTTCCCTTTTGATGTGCTTCAGGACTAATGTATCACAGAATACATGCTCCCTTCTCAGATGCAGAGAATGAAATAATACTTCAAGGACTATGGCAGCATTATCACATCCTCCTATTCAGGAGGAGGCATAACAGGGAACAGTGGGCTGAATTCTGGGCAGACCTTGTCCTGGATATGAAAGAGATTGGCCATCTGGACAAGATATATAAGCGGGTTCAACACTGAGCTACAAACATGGCGAATGCTGCACGACAAAGGGCAACTGATGTAGCCAGGGATTGTGCCATCATCAGCAGAGGGGCTGCAATGGAACAACCACTTATGGCCATTGAGGAATTCCTGGTGAATCTAGGGACACACCACAACTCCCAGGCATCCACAACGCTATGTATCATGGAGATGGGTGCCACAGTTTCCACAGCAGAGAAGTGTGCAGGTAAGCTTACTGTGATCACCATTGTAATACTGTAACAGTCATTCTGTCAGGCTGTATATAGCTTTATGTGGGTGTCAGATCTATGTGCTGTGGGGGTGGGGTTTAGCTCAGTTGTAAACTCATACTCAGAATGTCAGCAATACATCAAGTAACACAGTAGCTACTATACATGTGAGATATATGCAGGTATTACCTTATTGTGCTGCAACATGCAGTGGTATTGAAATTACCTCGCCTTCACCTTTTTACAGGTCCATCAGGAGTTGTCTAGGGCTGTGGTCCTGCATCTGGTAAGCTTGATACTCTTTTGTTATGGAGCATACATATGCTATTATGCAATGACCATAGCCAAACTTTGAAACACAATAACCTCCCATATAACTCTAATGGAATCTTCAAAACTCTTTAAATCTTCACTCACGCTACATTACCAAAAAACCTATCCTGTCCCTGCACAACAATCAGACCTCCATAGTTTTCCTACCTCATGCTAAACTATCCTTTGTGACACTCGCAATTTACCTCATTATATACTTCTGCCCTTTATTGCCTGACTTTACTCTCTTTCTTGCTTCTAAACCTACTGAGAATTGTTTTCTGAATATGGAATTATAAATATGTTCATTTTAAATGTTCTTTGTTGAATGAACTACCACAATGGTATATAATGTGCACTTTTTTTTATTTTTTAAATGTCTTAATGTTCTATATTTTTGAATGTATTACTGTGGAGCTTTTCTCCCGGGCCTCTACTGAAAATGGGTCAATGGCCCAGTGGACTTTCCCGGTCAACAGATGTCAATAAATAAATAATAAATAAAATAAGGGTAAGGGCCAAGATAATTCCCAATGTACAGGTAATGTAGTGTATAACCAGAGTAGAATGTTTGTATGTTCCAGTCTGGAACAGTTACCTAAGTTTCCTAGAGTGGGTAATCACAGGAGTGTATTTGAACAAGTAGAAACATTTTTGCAGTTATAGTTCAGAGTGAATAAGCCTCCTGGTGTACATGAGGCAATAAATCTGACATGCCTTGTACATATCGAAAGGTCGATGGTACATACCATAGGCATTGAAACTTGTATTTGTATATATTTGTTAAGATAGGTGTACTGTGTTTTATGTGCTGTTTTATCAGGAAATAGTGTCATATTGCATACCTGAAAGGTACATTGTGCTGGCCAAGTATCACATGATTTACCTGACGTGCTTGTTATAAAGGCCTTGAGTCGAATGTGTATCTTGTTGTGAGGAAGTCCGATGTGCATGAAAGTGGAGATAAGAGGATGTGAGAGTGGTAATGCAGTTATGGATCCTCATTATTATGTCTCTTTGTGGATTTCCCATACATAATACTGCAGGTAGCAATGTACTCTTTTTGTTTGGTTCCCACAGGTGACCGGGGCAGTTGGGGTCTCTCCCCTATACTACCTGATGTTAGTGTCTCTTTGGACTCTGATGATGGTGGTGGCTACAGTGAGGCACAGGTGGGGTTGTTGGGGGCTGAATATGTCCCAGAGGTTGATATCCCTCTTCTGCCCCCATTGTTCCCATACACAATATGCCCACACATACCCAGTCCCCACAGGCCTCATATATGGGACAGTCAGAGGGTGGAGAAATTCAACAGGATAGTGTGGCAACTATGGCTTCAGTGAGTGTAGACACTGGCCATAGCAGGAGAGCTGGAGAGGTCCCACACAAGTGGATCGACAGAGTGCTCATAGGAAGAATGATTCCCATCCACCACCTGTTGCAGGTGTCGCATCACTGGCTACACAGCATATTTCTCATACCATAATGAAGGCACTTGCACATTCTGAGTGGAACATCAAATGTATGCTTAGGGTTATGGATGCAGCACAGTCTGACATCTATGACTGCCTCCACTGAATTAGAGACACCATGGATCACTTTACTAATGCAGTGGACACACAGTGGGCTGAGAAAGTGTATGTCTTGGACTGCACATTGTCTGTGCTGGAACATGTGGCTGGAGTTGGACGTTGGACCCATGGATGTAAGTCAGCAACACCATCTGCTGAGAGTCCACGTGGCTGTATGCTCCTGTAGTGGCAATACATCCAGTGCTACAGAGGGGAGTATGATGTGTACACCACGACTTGACAGACCACTGGCACGTGGTCCTGGGTGATCTTGTGGGGGACACAGTCCCAGCAGACAGCAGTCACCGTCAGGTACTAGCACTATGTCTGACCTTGGGAATGCTGGTGCCAGTGCAACTCCTGGCAGAGCCAGTTCCAGTCTTCGGGGCCAGAAATGGTAAACTGTTAGCTCTACCATGTAAAGTCCACAGCTGTCCAACATACACATTTGTAGGGCTAACACTGAGCTTGACTGTGCACATGCATACACTCACACACCGCTGTCACATGCATGTCACTTACAGACACACAAGGCACCTCCCCATGCTCCATCTAATCCGCTCTCCTTTCTGACTCACACACTATTTAGCAGTCAGTGCACACCCAACTAAACTTCCACACTCAGCACAGTGGCATGCTGTGCAAACACATGGAAACATGCACCCTGTAGATAAACAAAGCTTAGACATCAGTGCACACACACCCTCAGGCATCCACACTCACAATGGTGGCGCACTGCACAAACAAGCACAGATCAACTTAGCAGTTATCTCTTGATGTCAGCTACTTTCTCTGTGGACACCAACATGGTTCTCTGCATACATGGAGAGGATATGCAGACACGGTTACCCTATTATGCTATTCAGTAATCCACCTCATTTGCATAGGGATCCGTGCTCAAAACCTGGACACTGCACACTTTCAAGCCCTTCCACATTAGCAACAGCACCAATGCACCATTATAGATACTGCATGCAGGATCCTGTAACACATTTCTGTCTCATGATATTAATATTTTATTTTTCTACTATTTTTTTTTTTTATAAGATATGTTTGTGCACTATGGCACATTGCTCAAACATGCTAAGATTATAAAAAAAATATATTTTAATATATTTACTGTAACTTTTGGAACACACAGAGGATAGGTTTGCTCATATCTGTGTATGCTGTGCCATTTCTTTCAATCTACCTACATTTTTACAGCCCTTTTGTGAGTCTACAGTCCTGTACACAGAATTTTTCCATGTACACTACAACACTAACACAGGGTCTGCAGAGCTGTATATCTGCTTGCTGGATTGCTCTATCTATCTCATTTTCATCAGATTCATCCACTTATGAGGTGATTTACATGCCATGAAAGTGTCCGTGTTGGCCACCTTATGCTCGCCACTCAGCAGCACTTAATGAATCTAAAAATGTTCGTGCCCATGTTTTCAGTATGGTGCAATGCCTACACATTAAAAAAAAAATGTAGGCTTTATTTAATTCCCCCTTGAATCACATGATCAAGAAAAAAACACTCTTTTTGTGCAGGGGGGAAAACCACCAACCCCCTCACTCCCTGCTAATTATATATGCAAACTCCAAGATTGCACACCAGCCCCTACTGTACCTTGATTTTGCACACACACACAGTGGAAGGCAGATAGAAAAAAACAAGAAAAGAACATTTGCTCTTTGTAAACTGCAGTCATATAAAAATGTGTCTACACACACATCTCTCTCTCTCTCTCTCTCTATCTATATATATATATATATATATATATATATATATATATATATATATATATATATATATATAAGATTTGAAAATACCCACCTAGTAATCTAGTTTATGTTTATTGAAGATAGTGAGTCTCACAACTTAACATGTTATTAAAGTTTATTCTAGAGATTTGTGAGACACAGAGTTATAAACTGAACCTCCATAGCATTTTATTTGTATTTTGGTGAAGACTTTGGTCCATAGTTTTAGTATTTGTGGATTTGTTAGAGTTGTGGAGAAATAGGAGATCCAGGAAAAAAATCATCTCTAGCAGTGCAGTAAGCAAGACAGAAATCTCCACTCAAAAGTCTATAAGGCACTGCATAAAGAGACAGACCTTCCATCCTCTCTGGGTAGTTTAGGGACGTTAGGCCTGTAATCCTATTTGATAAGAACCTTTGGGATCATTCTAATTATTTGATATATTTAGTAAGATTCCTTCCAAAGGGGGATTGTACTTCAATGCTGAGTACAACTGACTTTTTATTCCATTAGAACATGATGATATCTCTTTGGCAATTAGCTAGGCCGAATAAAGAATTCCCTGACAACATGTTACATGATGGTTTGAAAGACAGGGAGCTTTCAACCCAAGTACCTATGTTCGTAGCTATATTTTCATTTTGTAAATGGAAATTTTCTACACATTATGAAGTGGGGAGGAGTTGTGTACCAAAAGTGATGATACACGTTTTAACATTTAGTGTTCAACTATTATTAATAGATCAAGAGATTAAAAGAGAACATCATTTTAGAGAGTTTGGGTGTTATAGGATAACTTAGCTATAACCTCCAGTTTGCAATCATCTGGAAACTTTGTTAGTCAGAGGTATTGGCTCTCTAATTGTATATGTGGGGAGAAAATAACAAAATGGTGAGGTCCCAGCACTGAGCCTTGACGGACACGATTGGTCACTTTCATACTTTCTAATGAGGTATGTACAACTTGATCAAAGCATGTTTTGCCTTTCAGACAGTTTGTTGTCAATCTTAACACAAATTGGTCAATTTTTAAAGTATGTAGCTTTTGTTTGATGCCAACACTGGGCATGGTGTTAAAGGGCTTGATCAAGATACCTTCTGTGCACTGCATGGCCCCCATCCACTGCCTCAGTAAACCCTTTCAAAGAAATTTACCGGATTAAATAAACGGGGTCTATCCTTTATTGAGTCAAACTGCTGGGGTCAATTAGAGCACAATTCTTGATATCACAGGTTATGAAGTTATTTATAATACATACATTGCTTGTCAGACAAGGCTTGTAAGGCTTTTAGGTCTGTAATTATCTGAACTGGTTGTAAATCCACTTTTGTAGAGGGATATCACCAAAGCTGTGCACTACTCATCAGAAAAAATCAAGCAGATAAACTTAAAGGGGATATGTCCCTGCAAAGGCTTGTTTAACACTATTGATTAAGCAACAAGGTGTATTGTCAAGTCCAATGGTGGAAATATGTTTGGTCCTAGTTAGCACATTCAGTAAATGATATTTAGAGAAAATTGGACGAATAAGGTATTCTGATTTTGGGGCTTTGAATGCAAGTCTGAGAGGTAAAGTTGGCACTAAATGTATTTGAAAGGATGTTGGCAATGTCAATTGGCTCAAAATAGCAGCACCATTATGAATAAATTAATAAGTTCTGAGAAATGTATAGTAATAATTTTTAGTTTCCTAACATATCAGAAAAAGGATTTATAGCTATCTTTGATTTCATAGGGCAACCTAAGTTAATGCAAAACCCTGTTATTGACATAGTTCTCTCTTTACTTTTAAACCAAGCTTCATTGCCTTAAGATCAGTCAATTTATTGCTTAGATATCTGACATTAAGGAGAGCTAATTTATTGTAATCTGATTTGGGGACTGCTGTGTTAGTTATAAAGGGATTTTGATCAAATGCACTCTGCCTAAGAAAAAGGCAATTGGAGCAGTAAAAGTTTATTCTGTATGCAAAAGTGTTTAAATGAGAGGTGTAGGCAATTCTTAACCAAGCAAGCTAGATTGTCAGGCATTTCATCTCATGCTGATACATACTGTATCTCCCTGGAATGACACCAACTAACCAATTGCTGAAGCCAATTGTCTTTTCTATCTATCTTGGCATCATTCACAGTGAAAGAATAATTTCATTCAGGACTAGAGTATTATCTGCAATTGCAAAAAGCCTGGAAACATCTGACATGTCCCTCTACATATCTCTCATGGTTCCTTGCCTCAAGTTGTTTACTCCCATATGCTCCACTACAATATCATAGTCACATTTGTCAAAAGGTTGGATCCTTAGAGTCCGTGTAACATCAGGAGATACTGGCACCTGAAAGACAACTCACTTTCACTACCTGCCAGTCTCTTGGTAGATGTGTCAGAACAGATGACAAGACTCACCTATTACTAAAACATTTTTATTGCTGCTATTGCTTGAAATGATAGATCTGGATTTTTTTTTCCCAGGGTGACTCTTTATGAGAGATATGCATGAGGAGGCTGAGTGGACAAGTTAACATATTTTTGCTGAAATTTGGTTGGTATTCATAGTCCTGGGCTTTGCAAATAACATCCCGCCCCCACCCCAAACAAAAAAGACCATAGTGAAGAACTTCTCTAAAGCAAACTTCACACTACTCAAGACTGGTGTGGTATCCTTCAAGGCCCCTGAGCCAGAGGAAACCACAACCCAAGCTGCGGAAGCCCTTACAAATGCCTTCTATGAACACCTCCAGGACTGCATGGATCAGGCAATCCCAAATAAAACCAAGACTCTTTCCACAAAGGGCAAACGTCCAGTCTGGTGGACCCCAGCCATTAACAAACTTTACAATAAGAGGAGAAAGCTATTACATGATAGAACAAAATCCATAAAAGGGAAGTCACCCTGATCATTATTAGTAAAAAATACGAGCACTCATAAAATCAACTAAGGCCAATTTTGAGAGAAAAATTGCCATGGATTCAAAGGAAAATCATAAGGCCTTTTTCAGCTATGTTAGGAACCTGGGTGGAAACTCCCAGATATGCTCAGAATTAGTCCAAAATGATACAAAAATCACTGAACCCACAGACATTGCCAACATACTGGCAGACAGGTTCAGTGCAAACTTCACCCCTCCCCCCCTAAAGGAGAGATAACTATCCCAGCCGAGTGTAGCCTCCCGAACATCTCAAATGCGCAGGTGAAAGCTGCTCTCTCTAAAGCTAAAAACACAGCATCAATGGGACGAATGGTGTCCCCGGCTGTGTGCTACACGAGCTAAATGAGGAATTAAACCCACACATAAGGCAGCTGTTTAATCTCAGCCTTACCACAGGATACGTGCCCAAGGAGTGGCGTACGGCAACTGTGGTCCCACTCCACAAAGGCGCGCCTCTACGGACCCTGGTAATTACCGCCCCATAAGCTTAACAAGTCTAGTCTGCAAAGCTATGGAGAGGATCATAATGGAGCTCATAAACAAGGATATAGGGGACTTGCAGACATTGGACCCGACCCAGTTTGGCTTTGTCAAGGGAAGATCATGCCTTTTGAACTTGGTCGACTTCTTCGAAACAGTCACCAAGGCCATTGATGAGGGAAAAGCAGTCCATACAGCCTACCTTGACCTTGCAAAGGCTTTCGACACAATACCCCACTCGGGTATTGTAGAAAAACTTACCAGCTTAAATGTAAACCCATATGTCACAAGATGGGTAGCAAACTGGCTTAAGAACAGAACCCACAGGGTTAGAGTTGCTGGCGCTGTGTCAGACTCCAAGCCGGTCACAAGTGGTGTCCCACAGGGCTCGGTCCTTGCCCCCCTATTGTTTGGCATCTACTTCTCAGAAGTACAGGCCAACATGGGAGGACTTTGGCTGACAAAGTTTGCAGACGACTGCAAACTGGGCGCCATAGTGGAAAGTGCATCGGACATGGATATCCTTCAGAAGGGACTCACGGAAACAGATAGCTGGTGCCAGAGCCATGGCCTGAAGTTAAACGCCAAAAAATGTATAGTCATACCCTTCGGGAAAAACAAGGTAACCCCAAGCTACCATATAGGTGGCAATCCACTAAGCACAGAAGAGGTTATCAGGGATCTAGGGACCCAGGTTGACAGTGGCCTTTCTTTTGACACTCACATTGCTAAAGTGGTTAGAAAGACCTTCTACATTGCCCATCTGATCATGAAGGGATTCACATCCAGATCTAGTGAGGTCATTGTTCCACTGTACTCTTCACTTATCAGACCAATGATCGAGTACAATGCCCCATTCGGGATGTATCTCACCCGACATCTGCAGCAATTGGAGAGACCCCAAAAGTTCCTCACCAAAAGGATAAAGGGACTCCAAAATCTGTCATATGCTGCCAGATTGAAGAAACTCCAGCTCTATTCAGTCGCATACCGTCTGCTCAGAGGTGACATGTGCCTGACATACAAGGCCATGTCCAACCCGGAATTAATGGACATGCTCCACCTCAAAAAATCCAAATCCACCAAAACCACTAGAGCAAGCGACTTAAACCTTAGCACGGCTATAAATAGGACGTGCTGGAGGGATAGATTTATCACTCAGAGACTCCCTATGCTGTGGAATAAAATCCCGGTCCATGTGAGGCAGAGCACCTCGCTGACTCTGTTCAAGAGAAATCTAGACCTGTGGATGGGAGATCGTAGGTTTACCCCGGGAATCATATCTGTGTCACTGCTGGACAGAGGCACAACAAATTAATGGGCAGAGTATTTTTTCATATAAGGGGTGGCGTAAGCCACAAAAATTTGGGCTAGGCTTATAAATGCCTTAGGGCAGATAGCCTAGTATAAACCTATGAACCTATGAACCTATGAACCTATGAACATAACGTTATCTGCAAATAGTGACACTACATGGATATGCAAATAAGGCCAATGAAAGCCATTTTCAGTGAATAAAGAAACATGAAGTCTTTTTTGAAAACATGTCCACTTCTGAGAAAGAGTAAGTTGTGTAATGGTCAGCTTTTCGAAGTTGCAAATTACTTTGCAAAACACTGAGGGTTAAAGTTACTTTTTTTTTTAATATCTCAGGTGAGTGTGGCTAAGTGCTGCCATGCTTAAAACATGGAGTTCATATTAAAAACACAAATGTTTACTTACCCGAACACCTAAACGCCGACACATATTCCACGAACTGCAAATACACCAAGTGCCCTAAACCGTGACATTCAAAAACTCAAAATGTCATACTTGTCCCATCCCACCGCCCGCTGCATACTACCTACACAAACAAACTAAATAAACCACATACATACACTAACCAGAACCCTACTTCTAACCCTAAACTATCCCTACTTCTAACCCTACACTAAATCTTGCATATACCATCATGTATGCACTTAACTTAACCTGCACCCTAACCCTAAGGTCCGAATCTATCGCACACTTACCTATACCCAAACAAACTAAATAATCCACACACACACACTTAATAAAACCATACTTCTAACCACACTAAATCTAACATACGTTACCATCTATGCACTAAGCTTAACCCGCACCCTAACACTAAGGTCCGTAACTATTGCACATTTACCTTACAGAGCTATACCGCTTAAGGGACAACCATGACGATTCAACATTTCAGATTTTGCGCTTCAGGACGATCGATGTTTTCGCAGTTCAATGAAGACATGTTAGCGTTTAGGTATTCAGTAAGTAAACATTTGTGTTTTTAATATGAACCCAAATCATGTAATGAATCTGGGGACTGCACAGTGATTAAACTGATCTTTTTAAAAAGAAAAAATGGAGTTTATAATGTTTTACATAGGAGTATCCTTTTGTGGACATCGTGATGGTTTCATTAAAGAATATAAGGGGGTATGAAAGATTGAAAAAGGGGAGACAAACAATGAGGGGAATCACATGAAGAAAACACCAAGAGGGTTTGTGCTGGAGGTGGTGGGAGAGGACGGACACTATTTCTTTGTCAGGGGATAGATCCCCCTATTTTTTTCAAAATGTTTGTATGATTTTTCAATTTTTTTGTATGAATGTGTGGTGTGAATAGGAAATAGGTAAGGGGATGTAGGAGAAAGGGTAAGGGAAGAAGGGATGAAGAAGTACCAGCAGGAGTCCCAGACCACAGAGCCCCCAAAACATCCACTGCCAGATGTTGTTGCAGTGAAGGACTGGCTGAATTCTTCTGTGTACTACCTCTAGCAATAAATCCTCTACCATGATCCAAAGCCCCCTTTTGGTGAGGCTTGGCAGGCTGCCAAGTGGCGGACTGTCTGTTTCTGTGAGGACATCCCCAAATGCTCAGAGGGTGACCATTCCCTAGCCTAAGAAGGGCATGACCCATCTGTATCTGAGGGATTTGAATCTGTAAAGAAAGAAAAACATAATGGAAGAGAAACAAAACAATAAAGGAGAAAGAAATGCATAATCAAAGTAAGAAAAACAGAGAAAAAAGGAGTAGTGAGAGAAAAGACAAAGCAGAGTAAAATCATTCATCATTTTTCCATGACATTTCAAATACTATTGAAATGTTACAGTAAAATCTTTTTGAAATAAAACTCATATACAGGAAGTGCTTATACTTATAATGGGAGTGGTCATTTGAGAAGTGATTTTGTACTTGGTACAAACAATATGAGCGGTGCTTATACATACTTCAGATGAATTCATACGACAAGTGCTTGTGACGACTTGAAAGGGAATGTGCATCTCATGTTCTACATACACAATGCATTCAATACATTACTAAATTACCCTTCTAATCATTAGAAGTAATAAGTTAAAAATAGAGAAATGGCATTTATATTTAACATATTTGTAACATTGGCTTGAACTACAATGGTCTCAATTGTATTTCTTTCATCTGCAAGCCTATAAATATATTTTCCTGAATACCAATACAGAAAACACTTGCAAAACGAGTACAGCAATTATACACGGACATATTTCTCTTTCTTTTTTAAAATAATATAATAATTTCAAATACTTTTTTGCATGCTTCTTATATATATTACAAACTAGTAAGACAGAATTCTTTTGGACTTCACTTATACTTACCTTAAGATTCAACCAGCCTTTTTACTCTTGTTTGTTGTTGCTAGAGCTTATACTTAATTTCTTCCTCAGCTGTAATTTGAAAAGGGAAGAAAATTCTTCTTTACCTGCATTTGCAATTTTTTTACATAACTTTTTTTTCTTATATATGCATAGCTGTATGAATTTGTATAATACTCTGCCAATATTCTCTGTCATGCAAGATAAAAATAAACACATGAAATGTTTGTGGAATGTTGTTTTCAAAATACTATGCTGTACATGTAACACTGTGTTCAGATATGACATACACAAACACAGAAATATAGCAATTCATGGAAATTTCGAGTACATTTGCTGTAGAAATATATCTGATTTGATAGGTAATGTATAAGTAAAACAACATTTCTCAGTTAAGTTTGTGCTGGTCATTCATTTGGCACAGCCACTCCCACCCCCTCTCCCATCCTCCGATCTAACTATGGTGTAGTATCTGAGATTTCAGCCATGTTGTACATACGGGTAGAAATATTTGACAACAGACCACTGTATTAAGCCACTGTTTTAGCTATATTTCTGTGCTGAACACAAAACTGGCTTCATGTACTTTGACTATTAAGTAATTTTATCCAATAGTAATATATTTTAATCTGTAATTGCAATTTTATTTTCATTATTTTTAAATCCATTGACAAACACTTATTCTTTTAACCCAGTAAATGATTTACAGAGCTGCATATACAGATTATTTTAATAAACGTATGTCACATTTGTATATATTATGAAAATCTGTAAACACATTAGTCATATAATTTCAAAGATACATGTATGATTGCAAACATGCTCATGATTTCCTCTGCATTTTGTAATAGCATTACAAGTAATATTTTAAGGTATACATATCCTTTTCAGGAAATGCCTCTAGTTATGCAAACTTACCCCGGGATTTATGAAGCTCGGCGCAAGGCCGGCAGTAGGCTTGCGCTGACAGTACAGCATGAAAATGGTGCAGTAGCGCCAAATGCATATTAATGAAGGCGCGCTGCCGCCACAGCCACGTGCACAGGAAAGGAGCGCAAGTGCATAGGGCATGTCGAAGTGCTGCACGGAGGCATGGAAATGCCAGCTGTCGACGTGCAACCTAAAATGCTTGCAAATAAGTTGCAAGATAGTAATCACATCTGTCAGTGTCCGTGGATACTGAAACGTATGCAAAGCATGCAAGAAAGTTCCTGCGAACACAAAATGAAGAAGCAAACACAAATGCACAGTAGGGAATAACGGGTCCCTATCCCGCAAACAAATGACATGGAAAACTGTGTGCCTGTAGTCCAACGCAGTGTAGATAGCTGTACCAAGTGGAAGTGAAACATATCATATATTAGCTAGCCACCAGTAGGTATGTCCAGCCCAATGATTAGGGTCACCAGCTGACCCATAATGTGAGGGAGGGTACACAGCTGGGCAGATGTGTCCATAACAAAATACACAATAAATGTACATATCTAGTGACCGTATGTCTGAATCATATCCCACAAGGCATGTAATAGTCGCATACAAAAGGTATGTCCGTATTTCACATACCAAATGTGACAGGAAATAGAATAAGTATGTAAACAAAACAGAAGGAGCATATAAACAGCTACAACAATAAGGAAACATGTAGGCTGAAAGGAACACTATTATCCGTACTGTCGACTGTGGGGACGTGCTGTCCAGTACAGTCGGATATGTGTATGGAATATATCCCATCCTGGACATAGGAAAAGGTGGCATCCTACCAATGATTAGAACAGTCAGCCAAAATCCGCAAATCAGCGGTACAAGCCAAACTTGTCAGGATGTGTCACAGTTGAACGGGTAGTACCCGGGTATACCAACCATGTAATGAAAGTTAAGTATGGGCGTGTACCTATGTGCGTGAGGTATAGCATGTGGAAAACAAACATGGCAGGGTAGTCCACACAACCATACAGGTACCTGACATATGTAGGGTATTCAATGTGTTACTCTGGCCGTTTCATGGGCCAACAACCAAAGCAGTGATGTATGGGGTGTGAGGATATGTGTGTGTGTGGGGATGGGTAATGGTACAATCCTCCAAGGCGATACTGTGTCATATGCAGAATAGGTGAACCGGAGGTGTATGAGGGAGCAGTGGGTGAAGCTGAAAGAAACACAAAAACATGTATAAACAGCTGCAATACAACCAGACAGGCCATACTGTAGAACACAATCCCACAAACATATGAATATTGAAATGTGTGAAACAAATGTATAGACATGTCACCAGCACATACCCACAGATTGGTCCTGATAGAACTGGCCATAACAAATGCAACATACCTGGATGCATAATGGACTACCCAGCATCCCCTCCACATCACACTACCTGCTCCCTTACCTGAACGTCCACCAAATCCAGCCATACTTGGTCTACTGGTTTGGTGTGGCCACATCTACACATAGAGACCACTACACATCTGTAGTAGGTAGTCTCACCCTAGGCAGTTGCAGGATTGCACACAATGTATCCCTTGCATGTAAAACCCCCTGCACATTTTCATAATGCAAGAAGAATGCTCGGTATATCTCTTGTTTTGGTCTTGCTCAATTTTTGGGATATCCCTCATGGGATAAGTATCCTGTGTAAACATTAGAATGGAAGACACAAAGTCCAGTCCTGTAGATATCTGGACACAAGTTGGAATGTGCATTAGTCGTGCACGACACTGTCCAGCACTAAATGGTCATGCATAACCTACTACCCAGGATCAAACACCTGCCCGTGTGATGCACGTGTCCCGACGGTTCTACCTGACATAGCCGAAACCACACCACGACCACACCAAAATCCTTACAAGCCCACACTAAACCCTCTACCCTAACCCTAAGGTCCGCTAACTCACCACTACCTACCCGCCCCTAACCCTAACTCACTTAACCCCTCCTTCCGCCCCTAACCCTAACGTTGGTGTTGTCATCCATCGTGTAGTCTTCGGTCTTCTGCGTGTTCTGCAACCCGAACCCGACCAGGTCGTCGGTCTTCTTCGTTCTTCTGCTGACCTTCTCTGTCGGTCTTCTGCGCTTCGTGAACAGTCTTGCAGAACCCCCGACATGAATAAGCGAGAGAATATATTGCACACATTCGCATAGTGGCACATGGTATAAGGGTGATGAAGGCACTAAAGTAAACAGGATACCCCTGATCCACTGTGTGAGGGACAAGTAATGTGTTTGTAGGTGTGACCTGACCAACAATGGTACAATGCCAAATGTCTTGTGACCATAGGAAATAACTATGCACCGTACTGCATGTAACAGTTGCCTAAAGTGGTCACGTCAGGATAGAATAAATGTAATTCATACAAGAAACAGGCCAACAACAAAAGTGCCAAGGGTATAAGACTAACAGCTAGGAAACAAATAAATGTTCTAAACCTGCACTGACCATGGCTATGTGTTGGCCCAAACAATCTGGTGTCTGTAGTAGGGTTATCATCTGTCCCGCTTTGCGAGGGACAGTCCATCATTGGACAGTTGTGTCCTGACAAAAGACATTTCAAATAGCAAATGTCCTGGGATTGTAGGACATAATTATGTCCCATATGTTATGTAATAGTAGCAGAAAATAATTATTGCCGTATCTACAATACATAAATGTTACAAGAAACAGAATAAGCAACCAAACCGCTACAACAATAGGCTTTTATGTAGGCAAATAAGTAAAGTTCTATCTGTTGTACTGACCGTGGGTATGTGTCAGCTTGTAAAATCTGATGTGTGTTCTGAAAATGTCCCATCTTGGCCATTTGAAAAGGTGCCAACCCTAGTCACCAGAATACAGCACAACCTGTACATATGACAATGTCAACGATACCAATGGTCAGAGCATTCGCACAATAACTGGCCAGACCCTTAAAAACTCACAAAGCCAGTGACCTTTGGGGGAATGGTGTTGAATGAGAATGACTACTTACAACAATGAAGAGTAATAGACACATTTAACTGCAGAAAATTAGTAGTATTATGAATCTGTCAACACATTCCAAGTTAATAGTACTAATATGGTAGAAGTGTCCATGATTGTCCCTGAGTTGTCATAGCCTTGTCCCTGTCATTGTAGACATGAGTTCCCAAGTATCACAGAGGTCCGTACACAGAAGTACACCAACCAATTGTCCCATCTGTTGACAGGACTATTGCATACCTGTAGTGAATTCATAACAGATGTCCTGAATAATATTCATTGTATGTATAAATGAACGAAATAGTCAAATGGGAAGGGAAACCACCCCCAAACATGCATTATGTAGTGGAACCACTCCCCGGCCTAAATTATATAGCGCCGACCCAATAATGTGGTCAGAGGTGCCCAAACACCTGCGTCTGTAAACACAGGTAGAATGTTAAACTCTGGACTAACTCTGTCCATGTGCTATGTTTGATCTTTGAACAGTGCCAGGGCAGTACTAGTCACCAGTCGGCCGAGCCTAAACCCGGACCAGCACTTGAAAACCCTGACAATCAAACACGTGTATGTGCGAGGACTATAAGCGTAGGAGTTATGAATATCCTTGGAGTGAGTAGACTTGCAGCACGGGTCCAGAGCAGTAGGAAAAAAGGAATGTCCTAATTGTAGTACTGCAGTTTTCCCAGCAGGAGAATGGATGCCTGCTGTGTAAGGGAAGCGGTGAGGCATATGTCAGAGTAGCTATGAACCATGGGTATACATATAAATGAGCCAAAATACCAATAGTGTAGTGGTTACAGCATCCACCCAACGTAAAGGCATTCCCGGTCCAAGTAAGACTATAGCACATATTAATTGTGTAATGAATGCCTCTGTGCTGTAAAACCAACATTTATACATGTAAAGGTGACCGCGTTCGCATGGCTCCGTTAACCGGATTCCATCAAAGTGGTACTGTCATAAGGAATAAGGCACATGTAATCCTAAAGACGTGCTTGTAAACATATGTAACTCAGAATAAGTAGATGCAAGTGGGCCTGCGCGGGTGTATGCAGCTGTTAGCATAGCAAATGTATGTTGTCTTCTACAGCTGTGACTTTCGTATATATATAGTCATATAGATGTGTGTATAGATAAATATCCACAGACATAACAGAAATATGCAATTATATATCTACATATTTATCAATATATACACATATATAATATATATATATATATATATATATATATATATATATATATATATATATATATATATATATATATATATATATATATCTATATATCTATATATATATATATATATATATAAAGATATAGATATAGATATGTTAGGAATGCTGACAGACAAAAGCAAACCTAAGGGTTGTGAAGGGAATCCAGAGCAAGTTAGGAATTATGAAGTGCTCGCAGCATATGTCACATAAAGCTGCACAAGTGCGAGTAGAGCACCGCTCTCCACATCAGAGGCAGGGCTATAGCAGTGGCCATAACATTGTTGAAGTGCTACGTCAACATTGTAAACAGACGGAATGTAGGACATGTTGCGGCCACCTACACTTGTAACCTGCAAATCATTCGTACTCCATAACACCAGGAAAGGCACATATGTGCAAATATGAATGGATGGTGAGGCTGTGAATACACGAGGCAGGACAAAATGTGTGTAGGGCCCCAATGCTCATGAGAGGGCAATGTGTAAAGGTGTGTCATGGCTGCGATATCAGGTGTAAAATGGCTGTTATGCGGGGAAACTGAACACAGGTGTGCAGGGGAAACTATGGATATGCGAGTATGGACACAGGAGTGATAGGGTATGTTGCGCTGGGTGCAATGGAGAGGCCCGTGGAGGTCAGCTAGTACATAGGTGCGATTCCCAGACAGAGCATCGTTTGCGTGGAGACATGTGTGAATGGGCATATCGTTGTCGGACATTGTGCATCAGGTCTGGCAGCCCAGCACATAAAACCTATACACCACCCATAAGTGGAACGGAGTTCTGCTGTGACAACCCCAAACCGAGAAAAGCAGAAAGACACAACTGCATGAAGACAACAATTTGACGATGTACAGTCACAGTAACACAAACACACATCCTATCAACAGTAATAATATGAATGTGTACAGAAACAAACAGGAAAATAGGCTGCGCATACGAGGAATATGTCGAATGACACCATCACAACCCAGTTAGCAGCGGCACCCCAGACATGAAAAACGAGCGACATCTGTCCGCTGCATAATGTGCAATATACTGAGCACAAGTTCACCGGAGTGAAGTGTCGGTGTCAGAATGACTAAGGCAATAGTATGCTGTTGAAGCAGGGATAAAACCAATACGCATGTGTAAGTGTCCATGCCCAGGAAATGTATAGGTTAACAGACACACAGATGTATATATAGATAAAAATTTACATATACACATAGCTATATTAATTTACATACACATATATATCCATATGGATATATATATATATATATATATATATATATATATATATATATATATATATATATATATATACATATATATATATATATATATATATATATATATATATATATATATATATATATATATATATATATATATATATATATATATATATACACACACACAAGGATATACTACGGATATATATAGATATATATATATATATATATATATATATATATATATATATATATATATATATATACAAACAACAGGTAGTGATATATACACATACACACAAAACAAACTATATGTCAGTGTAGATATACACATTCTCATAAATAGGTTACTTCACAGCAATTAGGGGTAACATATTTACAGCCCAGGCATTTGTGACTGGGAGGTCCAATAAAGAAACTTTGTACCCCCCACATTGCCCAGCTAGGCCGGACAGACATACAGACAGGCAATACAGAGCAATATACTGCCGCTGTCCAAAACAACGGTAGGAAAGGACCGGTGGGAGAGTTCTGCAAGGTCTACACTTTAAACATGGATAACAGTGTCCCTTGCAGGACCCCAAAAATTCATGGTATGAAAGAATCTGCTGACATTATTACGAGCAGGATGTAGGTGTACGTGAAACAGTAGGTTGTGCAAGTGTGATAATACATGGGTTGACAAAACGTACAACATGTGTCCCGAGATGGGGAGAGTGGGCAATGTGTAGGGGTGTGCTCATACTCCAGCTGCACTTGCAGTAAGTATTTGTCATGACTGCTTTAGAGGGGTGCCAGGTAGGTGGACCATGGGTATGCATTAATGGGCTTAAGTGTGCAGGTGCTGGTTGGCAGAGATGTAGTAGGCCAGCCCAGTGGAAGTCATTAATATTCCTATGTGGGCATAGCAGACACCTACACCTCCCAAACCTGAAGAGCACATCTACCGGATAGTTTGTAAGCCATCGGGGGATACATAGAGACCTACACAGTGCCGTGTACCTGATTATCATGGACATCCATAGTTATGTATCAGAATGTAACAAAGTCTGACTAAACACTTCCAGAACTACTGATATTAGGTGGACAGGTGGTGGAATACAGGTAATGACAGATGACAACATGTATGAGTCAGAAACAGCATGTACCTCGACAAACGTGAATGAATACATATGCTCCGTGACTGTAAATGTGTCTGGTTAATAGAACCAATCGTCTATGTGTGTCCCACAGGGTGTTATGCATTGTTCCTGATACAGTGTTCATTCACACCCATTGGTATGCGAGTTCTGCTACTGACGGAAAGTGCATAAGTTCCTGACCACCTCAGGTAGATGATAACATAATAGAAGAGGTTAAACACCCGTACGCCTGTGAGGGACACACCCGTCTGGGCAGTTGTGTCTTGCAAAATGACAGTTATGGCACATGACCTGTGCATACCTCTCAACTGTCCCTGATTTTCAGGGACGTCCCTGATTTTGACTCAAATGTTAACTCTGTCCCTCTTAATCCCTCCTAAAACTAGTGACATTTGGAGGAAAGGTGGTGAATTACACTTAATGAATAATGACAATAATTAAGAGTTATAAACTTCTTTTACTTCAGAAAATGTGTATTAATTCATATGTTCTGATTCTGTCAATGTTTCAAGTTAATAGCACTAATATTTTAAAAGTGTCCCTGATTGTCCCTGATTTTGTCTTGACTTGTCCCTGATTCTTTTGAAATTTGTCCCCAATTGTTTGAGAGGTCTGGGCCTGTGAGTTCAGGAATGGAGGCTATATAGTGTGTATAGTGGTGTCAGACATCAATTTGTTGTATCAGTAACAGCTGCATGTAATAGGAAACAGTGTTATCAATTATAATGCTACATGAATAACCTTAACGTATGCAAACCGTGGAGGTCGTCCATGTACTACTGGCTGTGGGTCAGACCTCTCAACCAATTGGGGACAAATTTCAACAGAATCACGGACAAGTCAATAAAACACAAGGACAATCAGGGACACATTTAAAATATTAGAGCTATTAACTGGAAACATTGACAGAATCAGAGCATATGAATTGATACACATTTTCTGAAGTAAAAGAAGTTTGTAACTCTTAATTATTGTCATTATTTATGAAGTGTAATTCACCACCTTTCCTCCAAATGTCACTAGTTTTAGGAGGGATTAAGAGAGACAGAGTTAAAATTTGAGTCAAAATCAGGGATGGCCCTGAAAATCAGGGACAGTTGAGAGGTATGCTGTGGGTATGTGTTGCCTTGACACATGTGATAGCTCTACATATAGGGTCTATAGGGCCGCCACCAGTCTGAACGGCCAAAGTGGCACCTGCTCTGTAGAACTGTCAGATGTACCAGGGCAGAACATACTTACAGCCATGCATAGTACAGAAATATACATTTTGGAGCAAATCAAAGCGTAGTTTAGCAGCAGTATAGTTGCTTATGCTACTACATATGACATATCGACGTGTCAGGTATACAAGACCTGTAACAAGCAACCAGTACAGACACCTACAACATGAGAAGGTCCCCTAATCAGGACAGTTGCAATGGCTAGAGTATTGTCCATAACATTCAACTGTCATTGAATGTCAGGTACGTCCCTGAGTTTGATTGAAAGTCTAACTGTGTCCTTCTTAATCCCTCCTAAATGTAGTGGCTGTTGAAGGAAAGGTGGTGAATTAAACTTACTGACTAATGACAATAAGTAAGAGTTATAAACAACTGTTACTTCAGAATATGTGTATTATGTCATATGCTCTGATTCTGTCAATGTGTCAAGTTAATAGCACTACTTTTGTAAAAGTGTTCCTGTTTTTTATGACCTGTCCCTGAGTCTGCAGAAATGTGTCCCCGATTTGTGGAGAGCTCTGGTATTGTCATATGTGATGTGTGATGAGGGACTGTCCCATGCAAAGTAGGAAAGGTGTCACTCCTACAGTCTCCCGTCGTGCAATCTGAAAGGTGGTCAACATGCAGTTGGTATGCGGTAGCATGACTCAGCAGACAGCTGCGTTAACAAACTCAAGTCACATGCCAGCATTGCAGAGTATCAGTTCCCATGTATCAGACAGATAGGAGCAGATCATATGAGGAACATGCATATAATATGAGTACATCACTGGACAGGCCGCCGAGTCCGTACAGTCGAACGGCTGCCATCGCAAAATGGTTATACATACCCGAAACTGTAGTCATGTAGTCTGATGTAATACGCATCACAAGAGATTGCACACACCCAGCGTGAGTGACAAATGTAAGTGGAAATATCGGAGAACGAGCGGCTGTAAGCGTGTTTGTCTACCAGTATGCCAGTAGTGCCCTGTCAAAGAAATGTGGAGTGTAAACGTGAATAAGGTGCTGTGACCAGAGGTCAGCAGTACTTAACACTGTGCAAACCCACGCAAAACAGCTCCCACCTGCTGGACTGTGCCTTACCCGGTTTGTATCCAAAGGCGTCGGCCTGTCCGCAAACAAAGAACCGCCCTATACACGTAATGGTAGAAGTACCCTGCCCACATAGCTCATGTGAATTAACAATAGACCATGGCATATGTACAGACAATAGACCGCAAACACCATACAGTGCAGACATCCAACAGTACAGCAATTTACTGGCAGACATGTCCGGACCACTGGTGTGTGCATGCCTGGCCGTCCTGTGGTTCAGTGTGTGAGCATGCCCAGTATGACTGTTACGCATGTTGTAAACTGACAATACCGTCATGTGTGTGAGCATGCAAAGTATGGTCAACTGTATTGCATGTGTCACATGTTTAGATAGTTAGTACTGTGTTGCTAACCCCTCCATTCTACACAGACAGGTGACATGCTGTGTCTGCAGGGTAGCTAATGGTCATGTGGCATTGACAGTTGCTACATGTCTGTATAGCGTGGGGGGACATGCAACCACAACCACAGTCCTACACAGCACCGTGGGTGGTGCATATGACTCTCACATGTGTAGGTGTGACGGGGGGCACAGCCAACAGTTGTACACATCTGCCGCTACTGTACTGGTCTGCCGGGTACTCCATGTCAGTGTGTGGACCAACCTAAATTGCTGGTTGGAGGGATACCAGGGTATGTCAGTTCCCAGCATTAATTACCAGCACAGTGGTGTTGGATGTCCTATTACACATCCTACATCAAACAGCCTGGCCTGCTGTCATCTGTGTGTGTCATAGGGGGTTGGGGTCAGTCATTGGGCATATCCATAGGCCATCATATATCATTTGTCTGTATTGGTCCACATCTGTCTAGCTGCATGGAACGTGTGTGGGCTGTACGGACACACATGATGGTCAGCCCATAATCTGCAGTGCGTTAGGACACCCTGTGTACTACAGACTACCATTGTGACCCCCATATGTGTTACAGAGGTCATGGTGCCACTATGGATGTGTACTGTCTGCTGCCCTAACATATGGCCACCACCGTCACTTGTTTGCTCACATACATACCAGAGCAATGGGTAAGTACACATTCTAATACAACTGCCACTTGTTAGGTCAATAGACATACCCTGGTTGTGTTACAGACTGGAGGATGGTGTTGGAGTGCTGCCTATGTCGGATACACACAGTGCACCTCCCATACATGGCTGAGCACAGGTACTGTCATGTTTGGCATCCATTGTACTGTGTGCTGGTCAGAGAGGGGAAATCCGTGGGTACCTACTGTGTCAGTGCATATGCCTTGTGTTGCCTCTTTGCCAAGGGCAGGTCATACTGTGCACGGGCTGTCGCTGACTTTGCAATACTCAGGTAGTTCCTTCACCAAGTCACACTGTGCCTGTACAGGCCTTGGCAGTGGTGTTGGGCTGTGTGGCCCTGGCCCATGCTGTTCCTGCTGCAACTGTTACTGCAGGATAACATTGTGTAGCATAGTAAATAACATAACATGTATGCATGTAGCTTGTGAATAATGCAGAGCCCCAACAGATGTGTCCGGATACCAGAACTGTGAACCAAGCATCCCAAACACATGCACATGTATATGTCTTGCCTGTGCATCTGCCTCAGTATGGTGTGACTGTTCAGGTGTGTGTGCATTGTTGATGGGTGTTATAAGCCACTACACCAGTGTTTACCTAGCACCCCCCACTAGGAGACTGTAGGGGATGTCCACATAGGCATTGGTGTGCTACAGCTGTGTCAGATGCCATATATCGGACACATAACAGCTTCCAGGGCAGACAGCACACACATTCAATCTCATGCCGTGGCCATCGCATAGGGCCTAGCTGTTGGAGGGCATGCCCCTGCACTGACTGTAGGCCCTACCCTGTTCCCCGGGTGGTGCTATGTGTGCAGGCTATAGCACCCAGTACCCCAGGGTACTCATCCATGTGGTTGAACAGATTCATATTGCTGGTTCACTAATCACGTGTGTGGAGGACCTGTACATGCTCACTAGAATGTGTTGACATGACATCTATGATCTGGTGCAATACTCTGGATGCAGATGCCTGTGAGATACCCATGATATCCCCAGTTGTGCTGTGTGGGGTACCTGTGGCTAGTACACCTAGGCCAACACATCCCATGGTATCCACTGTGATGCGTTCCCCTCGTTCTGTTTGTTGTGTTAGGCACAGGTCAACAAGCTGCTGTAGGAGGTCTCTGTCCACCCCATAGTGCTCCAACATCCCCAGCCCATGTAGACCCTAGTAAGTCACCCCTGGTCTATAAAGTCTTATGTCACCTCAGTAAGGGTTGTTCGGCAGTGTACACATCCGCACTGCCCCGCCTCCTTCACATGTTGATATATGTTGCCTGCTGCAGCCGTGTCATTTGGTTGGACTGTGTCATGAAATGTCCCTGCAGGTATACACCGGTGGTGTAGAGTGTGGACGAAACATGTGTGTATGCTGCTTGCTTGCATTAATGTACTGTTCATGTGTGGGCTGGCCATGTCATCAGCTGATTGTGCTGATCAATGCCTGTTTGTGCAGCCTGTACACCCTGACTATCCAACCACTGCTGTCATCCCTCCCAACATCACCAGGCAGGTATAGACACACCCCTAGCTTAGGTTTGCTAAGGCAGGAGCAGTCCCGAGGCACAGTTCTGTAATGAACGTACAGTATGCCTGACCCCCCTCCCATGCTGTCAACTATATGCGAGATCTGCACCTGGCTTAATACACACATACACTCCAGGGACCAGCACCACACCCTGGTGATAAATGTGATACACCATAGTCAACCTCATCTGCTTAGTATAGTCTTCTAATGAATAATTATATGACCCATACCCAACCTCCAACATATTAATCACTGCTCAGTGTTGCTCAGATCCACACACAACTGGCAACAGGTGCCTTACCATCACCATATTTGATGTCCCATGGTCTGCCCAGCAACAAAGTAACCGGTGTCTACACGACTACAACCCATGACCCTGCACAGCACAGACAATGTGCATTAACACCACGCCATGGCAGATATAAATAGATCCCAGGTTATCACTTACAGATCATCCGGCACAAATAGTCAATAGTGCTGATGTCCCCAGACATATGTTCACATCTATGTCCACCTCTACATCTACATATATCACATATATTATTTGTAGACATATATACATGGACATACATACATGTATATATACATACACTCATATACATGTACACACATATGTAGATATGGCATTTATATCACAACAGCGAACCACATGACAGCAATGCATTAGACAGGAATGGAAAGGAAACTACATGTGCCACCTGCATCATGTAGTGTTGTTAATATCAAGACACGTGTGTTATGTTGCATCACATGGGTCAGACCGTAGCAAGGGTAAGAGTAGGGCTGCTGACAGTTACTCACCAGACCTATTGGCGACTGTATGTGTTGACAACCCAGTGTCTTGGCAGAATATGCGGGCTGTGTACACTAAATAGGTCAGCAACAAAACAAACTGGTCACATCCTGCAGCTAGCCACTCACAGATACCAACACATACACTATAACTGCCAAACACACACCTGCCGTGCCCTGGAATCGAGCATCTACCTGTCTAGTCTACCACACTACAGAATTATGCAGTAACAGAATGCGCTACCGAGTTCCGGCATCACCGCACTCCCACAGACATACTTCTAGGTGGATGACATCATCCTCAAAGGCAAAGATGCCGATAGGGAATGTATGTGGTGTGATCCATCTAAAAGCATTACTCTGTCCCCAGGCAGCTGGAAACACACACAGGCAGACACGTGGCAGGGCTGGGAGTCGAACATACACCTAACTACCTTATCACACTACAGCATTACGGAGTTACAGAATGTGCTATCGAGATTACTGAACACAGCACTCCCAGAGGCATACTTCTAGGTGGGTGATATCATTAAAGGCAAAGTCACCGATAGGGCATGTATGTGGTGTGAGCCATCTAAAAGCATTACTGAGTCCCCAGGCAGCTGGAAACACACAAACGCTTGGCAGGGCTGGGAGTCAAACATACACCTAACTATCATCACACTACAGCATTATGCAGTTACAGAACGTGCTACCGAGATTACTGAACACAGTACTCCCAGAGGCATACTTCTAGGTGGATGACATCATCTGCAAAGGCAAAGACGCTGATAGGAAATGTATGTGGTGTGAGGCATCTAAAAGCATTACTGTTTCCCAGGGCAGCTGGAAACCCACACACTCACAGGCACAGGCACACACTTGGCAGGGCTGGGAGTCGAACATACACCTACCTACCTTATCACACTACAGCATTACGCAGTTACAGAATGCGCTACTGAGATTACTGAACACAGTACTCCCAGAGGCATACTTCTAGATGGATGACATCATCCGCAAAGGCAAAGATGCCGATAGGGAATGTATCTGGTGTGAGGCGTCTAAAAGCATTACTGTGACCCCAGGCAGCTGGAAACACACACCCACACACACACACAGAGGCAGACACTTGGCAGGGCTGGGAGTCGAACATACACCTAACTACCTTATCACACTACAGCATTACACAGTTACAGAACGCGCTACCGAGATTACTGAACACAGCACTCCCAGAGGCATACTTCTAGGTGGATGACATCATCCACAAAGGCAAGGATGCTGATAGGGACTGTATAGAGAGTGAGCAGTCTGAAAGCATATTACTGTCCCAAGGCAGACGTAGACAAACACATGGCAGTGGTGTGATCGGGGCAACTAAATATCTACGGAGCACTACAACAACACTACATAGATACAGGACACACCACAGGCAGTACACCCTTCAAGACAGTCAACCAGTGTGTTCAATGTTGACATCCATTGTGACGTTGAACAGGTCTGTTGCCTGGATGACCACCATCGCTATACAGGATGTCAATGGCCATGCCCATACACAGAGGCACATCACCGACACAAGGTGTCACTGGGCATGCCCACACACATAGTATCACCCGTTCATTTGGAATGTACTGTGTGTCCATCTACACAATGGCGTCCTGGGCATGCTCACACACTTAGCAGTTGCAAAGGGCCGTCTTGCATGCAAACGGATTCTAAACACGGAAGGGCACAGTATGGTGTTACTGTCCCCACATACATGAAGGCCACTCACATGTACTGACCAGTACACACTCAGGAGCAATCATAGATATCTCAGGTGCAGATCACAGAGGTACACACCGCAGTCTACAATGTAGCCCTCAGACATCACCATGTTGTTGGACCAGCAATACACAGCCATACATTACCACAGCACCATGTGACTCATGACCAGTGGACTGTACATAGGTCTACAGCAACTGTGCAGACTACACATGTACCGACAGGGTTCCATCATGTGTTATGCATTGCAATGATACCACTGTACATAACCAGGTTGGCTCTACACATACCAGGGGCCCTGGCTCTTACACAGCTGTGACAGATGACTGTCACTGTACACCAAAGAACATACATGTTTGGATATGACATACATGTAATTGCAGTGGATATGTGCATGGACCACATACACAACACATATGTACATAGCATAGCTTTTGCTGTCCTCCGTGCAGACAAGTGGCTACAGCAATCACACGCACGATAATGGAAGGTGGGTCCATGGCTGTTGAATGCTAACAGTACATGAGGTAGCAATGTTGACCGAGGACACATTCCCTCTGTACTAGTTACCCATGACACCTATCATATCATACAACAGTCCATGTGTTATGTAGTCATCACACATGTCCACCAATTGCAATGCATACAAACATGGCTACATGACAGGCATGTAGGACCAACACACATGTACAATTTGTAGTGTGTGTGCACCTACCATGCATGTGCAGTAGCTGATGCATGTATCTCATCTGTGCCCAACTACAACATGCAATTGCAATGCAGCCCCATCATTGACACCTGTATAAGGTGACATACTGACAGTACGGTAGGATGTACATCAGGTATGGATGGATGTGTGTACATAAAGTGGTGATCCACCTGTGCAGATGGATGTTTGCTGGGGACAGCTCACAGGTGTGTCACATGCCATCCTACTATTACATGTGCAAACAGTACGTTATGTTACTGTTATTTGATGGTGAAGACATAAAACCTACACAGCGGTCAGGTGTTACTGACTGTAAGTCATATGACACCTGTAAAACTTACCTCCTCCTGTGTGCATATAGCAGCAGAATTGCCGGATGTAGTGTTGGTACACATAATGCGGCCAATATTGCTGCATGTCTGTCAGACGTATCATCATTTAGCAGGTGTATCATTCACAGTACTGCCATGGGTGTTTGCTTGTGTGACCATATATGCCACATATGGTGGGGAATACATCCCAATTGTTACACACCCCTGTACACTGTTGTAGAGATCTGTACATACTGCAGTGTGGAAAGCATGATGTAGGCAGGGGTGGTGTGTGTATCACACACATATCAGCTATCCATATGTGAATGACATTTGTGGTCTCCACAGTGTGTGTATGTATGTATGGTTGTCTGATGCATGGAGTGAGGGTGTATGCTACCATACAGAACACACAGGATCCCTAACCCCTCATGGTAATGCAGTCTACTACCCTGTTGATGCCATCGGTCTCAGCCGTACCTGCTACCTGTACATGTTCTTTCTCTGTGTCGTGTCGTGTGGGTTCACAGTACTGTGAGGGTGATGACCACATAGGCAGGGGTCCTCACCTCAACACTATGGGGTGTGCATTATAGTTTCATTGACCCCATTGTGTGGGCATGTTCCTGTAATGTGACAGGGTATTACTGCTACATAGTGAGACTTCATGCTTTCAAGTGGCTTCTAACGTTATCATCGGCAAGACTGCTGTGTACATTCCCTGCACCATGTCAACATACCTGTGATGTGACCTGGTATGGATGTCATGTCTCTAGCCACTGTAGCCCATTAAACTGCCCACATGCTTCTGGATCAGTATATGTGTGGACATCTGTGGTATGTTAGCCTTTCCAACAGTCAGGTTGATGCTACGTATAGCATGCTGATATTGCCATACGTGCCTGTGAGTACTCCACAGTTACACATGGGAGACTGCAAACACTGCTACCTGTAGGCACATGCAAGTAGACCATAAGGAGGGAACCAGGGCATCATTACCAACATGCTGTTACTGTTGTTACCGAGACACATACTGTGAACATATAACAATGCATGCTAAACCTGTACTACATGGTATGTTTGGTGTGTGTCAACAGTACACAACTAATGTAATATACACTTCTCTCACTATTCTTACACAACTAATGTAATATACACTTCTCTCACTATACTTACACAACTAATGTAATATACACTTCTCTCACTATTCTTACACAACTAATGTAATATACACTTCTCTCACTACTCCGTTCACCCTGTGCATCAGACCATTTGAGCATGTCCCTGCACCGATGGTGTGGATGACAGGGATGCGGCACAGGCTTCATCATATGCACAGGCTGATAATGTTTGACAGGGGCATAGGCTGCACCAATGGATGACATCATGTGTGTGGGTAAGGGCCGGTGATATGTTTGGACATGGCTGTTCAGTATGCATGTGGGTGTTGTGGTGCCCTACAGATGTGTTTGCTGTGTGCGTGTATGTGTGCACACAGTTCTGCCTTTTGTGAGGCCTACGCAGGGGTATTATTGACAGCTCCAGATTATACAGACCAGGTTGTACCGCTCACTGTGTCTGGCCACGCCACCTGACCTATGCCTGCCAGGGGTTGCACGGGCACTTCCAGGTGGAAGTACAGATTGGCTACTGTCCGACGACACATGTCCACTGGAACCATGTCCCCGCTGGGAACGTCCAGGGCCACGTCCATGTGGCCTGCTGTGTCCTGGTGTGGACAGCGCAGCACCAGCTGCACTGCTACTGCTACCGGCACTATGGGAGTAGGCATGTGAGGTGGCACGCTGACATTGACCTGCACTAGGTGGTTTAGCTGGCCTACATCCACATGGCCTATGCCTCACTCCTACCAGATGTTCCAGCACAGACAGCTCATGCCCGCGGATTGCCATGCCACTGTCAGGAATTCCGACCATGTCACCCAATCGCTTGTCCAGAACATCAGCAATCTGCTGTTGAGCATTTGCCAATGCCTGGATATTGTCATTTAGGGTATGGATAGCAGCCCTCTGCAGCCTCTGCCCTTCTCTGTTCTTCCATTCAGCATGTGCCTATGATGCCATTACAGTCTGGACCATGCGTCTGGTGATACTAGCTGCTGCACTCTGTCCTGCAGGTGCATGTCTGCCAGAGGTCCTCCTACGAGCAGCACCGGCCACATGCCTGTGTGGCACATCTGCAGTCATTACACTGACACCATGGTGTGGAGACACACCTTCTGTAGCCACCACACATTCCTGTTCCACCCTGACAGACACTGACTGTACTTCCTCTATGGGCACTGGTGATGCAGGATGTGTCGGCAGCAGAACTGTGTGCTGGGAAGAGGGGGACATAGCTGGGATGGCAACCACTGGCACAGATTCAGGCCCTGACAACCCTGTCTGTACCTCATGCATATGTTCATCACTGCTAGTATCTGTGGGGACACTAACATCAGATGGACCGCAGGAGGGTAACACACCTACATCACCTATGAATGCAAAGAAAGATTTAAATTACAATAGACACACACACACAGTGACAGACACACACACAGTGACACACACACACAGTGACACACACACAGTGACACACACACAGTGACAGACACACACAGTGACAGACACACACAGTGACACACACACACACACACACACACACACACACACACACACACACACACACAGTGGCAGACACACACAGTGACAGACACACACACACACAGTGACAGACACACACACACAGTGACAGACACACACAGACACACACAAACACACTATGCATGTGATTTGACAGACGGCATGCAGCATGCATGTGATACAGCAGACAGCATGCAGCTCAGACATTAATAGTGTTAGTTAGCATACACACAGATACACACAGACATGCACAGACACACACAGACACACACAGACACACCATGCATGTGATTTGACAGACAGCATGCAGCATGCATGTGATACAGCAGACGGCATGTAGCTCAGACATTAATAGTGTTAGTTAGCATACCTCCCTGGGGTGCACACTACAGCAAGCAGGTGTCATATCAGTAGCCATGCAGTTCACACAATCATGGTAGTATGCATGCATCCCCGTGATACAGCATGTGGACCAGAACAGGATAATAGTACACATGGCTGACGTGACCTTGACATGTAATCTGCTGAAGTGTGCATTAACATGCATAAATGTCTGACACAATGGTGTCCTGACACATGTACAGCGTTGTAATGGGCATCACATTGCGATGTTGTCTGTATGCCCTACAGATAGAATGCATGTTTAGCAAATGTGCATGAGCATGGAACGATAGTGTGAGCCGTCTACATTGCTATACAGTGTGAAGTACAGACACTGTACCATTGCATGGCATCATGAGGCATCTATATTGCTATACAGTGCATAATATGTACACATTGCATAGCCATAACTGCATGCATACCCATGACATAACTGTGGATTGTGACCCACGATGCTGAGGTGTATACACACCAAACCATACTGTGTCATGTGACAGGTCACTGGAGGACCTACAGATGACACCCCTGCACAACTACTAGAGAGTCTTAGCTGCCTGGCAGCCATGTCCACACATAGCAGACTTGTCAATTCACCATGTCCCACATGAGATTGATGTACCACACACACGAGGTGCACAGCTAATGGTGATGTCCTACAGCAGCAAGGAAAATATACCGTATCTGTGGCCTGATGTGGTGTCAATGTCTGTGGAAGCTGTACAGGTGACTACTGTCATGCTATGACACAGTCGTGATGTGCAACACATCTTATATGGTAGACTTCAGTGACACCTCCACTAGCTGTGCACAGGCTTTTAGGATGTCCAGTGTACTATATCAAGTGTATAATCAGTCAACTAAGGCTATAATTGGACCATGTGTGGACAATATGCAACAGGGTGTATACACATCACATCTACTGTGTGGCTACGTGCCTCTGGCCATCCCCCATGGCCATGTGTGCACATGTGTTGGCCAATTGTGTGTGATGGCCATCTATCTCACATGTCTGTGTTGTCACATATGACATACACCCATAGATGTCAGATATGTCACCATCCACAGGGCTATGCAGACAATGGGTTGTGTGTTTGGTATGTGGGGTATGGGTTATGGGATAGTGTGATAATATTGCAGCCAGAACACTATGTGTCTGGGACATGTCAGATAGCGCATCACAATATGTGCACCCATTGCAGGGACATATAGCTCAATGGTGACTCCTATGGGCTGCCCATATCCCAGCTCACTGTGTGGTACTGTTTGCGTACCACACGTGTTGTTCCAATGTATAGTACATATGTCCACACATGTAGCAATGATAAATACTGTGGTTTCATGTCGGTGTATCATTTTGTTTGTATATATTGCACATGGGTAGCCAGTGTGAGTGATGGGTGATGCGACCTGTATATCGTGACTGGACCGAACATCAAGTGTACAAGTGTTAACTGGCCACATGGCGAATAGATCTATGCTTTAACATGCCTGATACTGATGACAGTCTCACCTGCAATGGACCAATGTCTGTGCGGCATGCCAGAGGTACCTGTATAGGGGTGACACAGCAGTTTGAACATTATCCATGACTGTATGACAGCCAGAGGGTGCACTGTGCATGTTAACACATTCACCTGTACAATAGCATATACTATGCACATGTGTGCATACACAGGGTAGCATACTGTAGTATGCAGCATGTGTGTCACCATACCTTGCATATGATGTTACATTAAATAATGTACAGTGAAACATGCAACTAAATGGGATATAATAGTCATATGTGCAGTCCTGACTTACCAGACAACCCCAGGCTCATTGGTTGGGAGACACCCACCTCCACAATGGCAGCTAGTGCTTGTGGATGCTATTCTGAGGGTGTCCCCAGACTGGCCAGTAGTTCCTCGGTGTGTGTGAGTGGAGGCTGGGTTAGTGGCCCACTACCTGTTCCACCTTGTTCCCTGGTGATTGCAGTATCATGCTGTTTTGCATGTCGTATCATGTCCATGCAGTGTCTGCGCACCTGCTGGTAGGTGCGGTTATGGACACCCACATCATCCACATCATTCAACCTCCTGTGGAGATCCTGCCACAGGTCCTCACACTGCTGGGCATGCTGTGGCACATGGCTGAACAACACCTCATAGTTCTCATGGAGGTACGGGATGAGGACATCATACTCCTGGCAGCTGTATGCTGGCAGGCATGTATGAGGCATTATCTGTAAGACATAATGATGGTGACAGGTCACAGTACCAGAGATGTACAGGGATACTGCTGCACATACATTTCTAGTAAATCTAGTACATCTGCACAGTTATCTTTGCAGATCATCATGACACTGACATGACTGACATGTTTGTGTCACACACATGTAACACCCGTTATGCATTGGATATCATCACCATATATGTGTGTCACCTCATTACATTGTTCATACTCCATGTGAATGCTGTCTTGATGTGGGCGTGTCTGTTTGCCTGCACTGGTGTTCTTACCTATCAGCACATGCCTGGATGTGTCCACGGTAATGCTGTTGACCTTGATGCTGTGTATATATCACATATCAACAGATACACTGCCTTAATGGACTTGAGCAGTGACAATGCACACATATGCATGGAAACCTTTACATGCATGTGTTTTGCCATATACATCTACATGGCACTGCACATCTGTTCAACATCCGGCCACAGATCGCCTGTGTTGCACATGTGATAGACATGGGACAATGACTAGTCGGACGTCATTCGCAGGGATGGTTATCAACTATAGCATGTACGGGCAAGGTTTCCTAGCTGTATCCGACAGCCATTTTGCCACCACGAGGTGCATCAGTGCCATATTACTGATCCAGGCAGTTGATACGACATCTACCATGGGTCATCACACCATGTATGACAGAGATGACATGTGCAGCTTTGATGGACAGGGTTGCATGATATAGCGGGAGTATGTCACATGTATGGCACTGGGATCTGTCCATCATGTGGCGATCCTAGTAGTAGGACGGTGGCTGTCCATGACGTATGTCTTTCAGATCAGGATATGAACATGTAGCATGTCCAACATCATAGTGTAGCACATATCTTTATGCAAGGTAGACTGCATGCTGCATAGTGGAGGTGAAGATTGTGAAGGCTGGTATCGCCCATCCACACATGGCCAATACCCCTTAAAGGTGATATGTGTTCCAATATTGGTCACCCGAGTGCTGTGTATGCCTGTCCAATGATCTCCATGCTCATGGATGGCACCTTGTCATGAAATGGGTACCTCGTATGACTACCTAAGGGGCCTGGAGATGTCACCAACTCAGGGAGGTGAACTGCACAGCACCATCCCTTACACAGTGTCCATAATGTTGATTGCAACCTAGGTGGTAGTTAATGGGTACAGGGATATTCACCTAGCGGTGACAATGCTGATATCATCTTTCAGAATGTGCACATATGTCACACGCCTCACCCACAAAGCCCATTCTGTATGTTGTTCACAACACTGAGACAGCTATTGCTCATAGGTCATGGCCATTCACATCCTTACATACACAGATGCCTCACATTTGTCTGTGTGGTATGGGCTACAATGCGGGTGGAGTACAACACATTAACCCTGTTTTACTGTAGCCAGCACTGGTGTGATATGCACATGTCACTCTGGCACCTTTTGTAGTGTTGATTCTGTCAAAAGGCCACTGGTAGAACACTCCTGTGACATACGAAGGTATATGTAGTCAAACATCCGTACTGCCATGTACATCTGTACTGCTAACATCTACATTGATAATGGTTCATAGACTTGCATACCATACTCAGCAGGGTAATAGTGCAGTGCCACCAATTATGACTGTTGTCACCACTTGTGGGTTGATATTATCCAACACCCTATCTGTATTTTATTTTCATGCTCAGCACTTGTTCAGAACTTGTGAGCACTTCATGAGCTACCGATTAATATAGCACCCATTCCACACCATTTCTCACAAGTACACTGTCTGTCCTTACATTTCCAGCTTGCTTACAGTACAACAGATGTTGTACACACGTAACTCACATATCTTATGAGACATGGTTGTATATACAGGCATGTCCAACTATCACGTACCAGTGCTATTGCCTGTCTATATGATGAATATGTTGTACATGTGGCAATAGAGCAATTGTCTCATGTACACAGTCGATGCTCACCTCCCAACCTATGACACTACAGCTTGTGGGAGATGCACATATGCAGCCCTGCTGGGGGTAATGCTGTCACCAACCCTGACTGAACCTGACAATCATGTGGGGATGTGTAACATTTGCAACACACCCCACTCATCACATAGTCTCACAAGATCTCCACCATCACAGGCCACACATACGAGTACAACTTGTGCAGTACCTCTCCATACTCTGTGTAGGCACCAAAGGCAGACCCCATCACCAAACACAACAACAATAACTTATAGCCCACAGACTCATGTGTGCCCATCACATACAGCTAATAGGGTGTTATAACATACACAACACACCTGTCATAGGTGACTCTGTAGGCGGTCACACTGATGCTCCACTCAGCAGGCTACAAAAGGCGATAGTCGCTTACATCTTGCTGTCGGGTAACTGGTTCTGCAACATAACCTATGCACCCATGCCACACCTCACCAGGTACAATTTGACTGTCATTCTCCATGTTAGTGTGACTGCCCTGAGATGCATCTTTACAGACTATGTGTGCAGGGACATGCAATAGCTCACCGGTCTTGTAGCCCTGAAGGTATGGGCCAAGCCCTGGGGAGCATTATGCATTCATCCTGGCCTGTTACCACTGTACAATGACTGACAGTGTCACTTCAACAGTTGCCTATGCTTCTGCTGTCATTCCACAGGCATCTGGTATCTGTCTGCTTTGACTGACATGGTCAACAAAACACGATGCTTTGGCACAGATGACCTGCACCTGTCAGCCCTGGGAGTACAGATAACATGTAAGGCTCTTGCTGTTTCTATACTGCTTGTCTTGCACAGTTTCCCATAACATTCACCACCAGAACGGGAACAGGCAAGCAAAACATGGGATCATGTGACACAAAGCCTGACATCTTCATCTCTGATGCACGCAGGCAAGGCACTCCTTATAATGGACCACTTCAATATCTCTGCAGTGACTGGGACCTGCCTCTAGGCACTGCAGAGCACACCTGCAATGACAGGTTATACACAGACCATACCTTTCAGTCATGTAACCTGAACTGGCACACCCATGGCTGAGGTGTTCCCATATTCCACTATGTTGTACACACATCCTGGCTAGTTACTTAGCACAATGCATCAGAAGTGCTCCACGTGCAACTAACTGTGGCCAGAACTGCTATACACATTGTAACAAGCTACGGAATCAACAACATACCCCACGGTTACCAGACCTAATTTCTTGGTGTACTGGGCAGTAGGGCTCAGACAGGTACTACTGATGTGAGACTGACACTACCCCACACTTAAATGGGATAACCACTCATGTACCGACACATTACGCCAATGCTGTCCGGGATTCATAACCTCCACACGGCTGGATCAACCCATACACACCACCTCCAAGACCAACAACATCCTTGACATGGACACTACCAACATGTGACTGGTGTGCCACACCTGGGGTTATCCCCTCGGTGGATTCTGAACATATGCTAATCACCCTTGTTATCCACATCCCGGCACCACACCCTTCACGGCATACACAGTACAAGAGTACTACAACACCTACTACAGATGTCTTATGACAGCAGTAGTTAACATCATGACACCCGTGCAGATGGACAATGCACATACAAATGCTGAAACATACCCCAGTGCACTTCATTAGCACTTACACGACTGCATAGATCATGCTATTCCACACAGAGCCATGATGGTACACAACAGATAACGGACGCCACTCTGGGGGTCCAGTTCCATGGACATAATTTACAACAACAGGTGGAGGCTGTTGCAAAGTGGAGTACAATCCCATGGGTGGGGTAGCTCACTGGTCAGCCTCAGTAGGGCTACAGGATCCCTCATCACATACTCCGAAACTAGCTACGTAAACATTACTGCGACACATTCCAGGGTGTACCACAAGGCATTATGGAGGTATATCAGTAGTCAATGGCAATACCCACAGCTGCTCTGACATACAACAGTTACTCAGGAACATGACAGAACCAGGTGATGTTGGCAACATGCTGGCGGATGAGTTCAATGCTAACATTACACCCTCTCACTCCCTACAGGGCCACAATCCATGCAGGAACATTGCGGTGTCCCTGCGGTCACACCTACACAGTACTAACCTGCACTCTATATGGCCTGGAACACTGGCCCCATGTGACCGTCCAACATCCCCGGCTGTGATTTACACAAACCTCTGAACGACATGTCTCCCCACTTGGCAGCCATATTCAGTAATAGCCTTGTATCAGACATTGTGACCCTTGAATGGCACACAACAACAGTTATCACACTCCACACAGGTGGCGCCCCAATGCACAAGGGGGACTATTGCTCTATACACCTGACTGGACTGTTCTGCAAGGCTATGAGGCACATCATCATGGAAGTCATTCACAGAGACATTGGTGGGCTCCGGTCCTTTGATAGCACCCAGGTTGGATTTGATAGGGCCAGAGCATGGCTCCTACACCTGGTGGACTCCTTTGATACAGTTACCAGGGTAGTTGATGATGGTAAGGGGGTCCACACAGGCTACATTGTCCTCTCATCACCTTTCAGCACCGTTCTCCATTCTGGTATTGACAACATACACATCCACCTGCAAATCGACCCCTATGTCTCAGGATGTTATGCAAAGTGGCTCACGGACAGGACACACACAATGAGGGTAGCATACCATAAGTACCTACTGTATTTCAGTTACACTTGGCGTACCACAGTCCTCAGTCATAGGGCCCCTCATGTTCGGTATATGCTTCCCTGAGGTACAGGCTAGCATAGAGGGATTTTCCCTGCCTAGCTTTACAGACAACTGCATACAAAGTGCCATGATTGATCCACCAGCTGATACTGACTCCCTCCATAAGGGTGTCACTGTGACGGATACCTGATATCAATATCATGGCCTCAAGCTGCATGACACAAGGTGCATGAACATCCCCTTTGCATTACACCATTCACCCACTGACTGTCACATAAGTGGTAGTCCCCTACATACATGTCACATTGTACGTGATCGTAGTACACACGTATGTCGCACCCACTCCTTTGATAACCATATTGCTACTGTGGCATGGATATCCTTCTACATGGCCACACTTATCTGTACTGAGTTTGTAGCTGGAACATAGGCACCCATTGTACCTCTGAACTCCAGACGTATACACACATTCAAGGGTACAACACCCCGTTTAGGGTGTATCTTACACAACAGCTATGGCTTTACATACCACAACATTAACATGCCATGATGTTTATTGAGCTCCGAAAGTTGACGTATGCAGCAGAACGACGGACATCACATCTGTACACATTTGCATACTACATATTCAGGGGTGACCTTCGCTGTACAGACAGGGCCCATGTCCACAACAATATTCATGGATATACTCCACATAAGCAACATAAGCAAAAGCCACTGTCAGCAACATGCTCATGGATATGTGCACACACGCAACGATGAGTGGGAAGTGCTTGAGGGTTACATACCCAAACCAGACACTCACCATGCTTTGGAACATGATTCCTATGTACATCACGCAGGGACACTCAGTAGCATTGTTCATGTGATACCTCACTTGGTGGATGGGAGACACATGTACGCCAGGGATCAATGCAGTGGCTGTACTGTGCAGAGGTGCAGGTAACACATGGCTCTGCTGTTCAGAGACAGGACACTACCCTAGAGAGGTGCCGCTGGTGTGAACACTGTAGTTGAGCTTACCCATAGACATGCCAGACTGCATAGTACCCCACTATGAACCTGTGAAGCTATTACATGTCCTTTGTGCATGATTAATTGAGTAGCTCTTCCATTTAGATTAGCTATCATGCTATTACAGTGTCCCATGAATACAAGCCATATGTATCCTGTTATTGTATATTGTACATGCCAGTAGATGATACCTTTGGTATGCATGATATGCCTGTTATGCTGTGTAGAATATCTGACATATCTACCTACAATACTGTACATTACACATATTTTACATGGTATCCCATAATGCAAAGCATACTTGCACAGCGGGACCACCTTAGACATGTCATTGTCATTATATGCCCATACACATGCCTATTGTGACAGTATATCGACATATACTATCCCCTGCTATGGCACGTACTTGTTGGACATACCCTACCACTGACAGCGGGTGGTATGGAACTGTTCTATTTAAAGCCCTCATGTAGCATCCCTTGTGGTGTCTGTGATGATTACCTTGTGGCCCACTGCAGGACACACAATTTCTACAAGCATTACTATGCTCAGCAAAACATCAGTACATAATACCCTTTCCCACTTTATGCATTGCAGACACTTTTAATTAATACAACACAGGCTATACATTCACTAACATAATTAATACAAAACAGGCTATACATACACTTACATACCGAGTGTTCTACATACCTTGTAATCGTTCCGGACTTTTGTGACTATCTCTCTTACACTGTTTAAACAGTTCTATAGTATGAGCATATGGTTTGAATGTCTGGCAGGTCATCCTTATATATGTCGATACCTGTAACATGTGGTTTCCTGCCACCAATTGGTATTCCTGAGTGACTTATTGCTTGCACATCAGCTGTGCAGCTACTCCATTCGCCAATTATGCGGCAACAGTGGGATATAATTGAATTATCCAATTGGGCGTTGCCCATTTGCCCTACCTTCGGGGAGATGGCTTGTATTGTTGTTAGTAATTGCAACTGCTATGTGTAGAGACATGGATCGTTTGGATTCATGTCCCCTGTGGATTGTGTGTAATGGCTAGAGTATGTGGTTCTACATGTGAGTGTACCTGTCATCCCAACCATCTGATAAGGGACTATTGCAAACAAAACTTGTAACATCGCCGTTTGTTCCATTATACAATGGCTACAATTTCACATGGCATCATTAAATGTGTCTCTACGCTTCTGCAGATGTAATTGACTGACTGGATGTTTGTGCTGTAATTACAGTCTGTAATGCTATAGTTTCATGTGTGGGGGATGTAGGTGGGTGTACGTAGCATATACAGGTTTGTGGGGCTTGCATTTCTACATATTCCATATATGTGTGTGGGCTCATTCCCTAATTAAAGAGCTATCAGTTAGTAGACTTTTGTTACGGGCATATACATTGGGCCGTTGTTAATTGGTTTCTATATAGTATGCAAGTGAGGTTGATATTTCCATACCTCCGGAATTACAGTGATATGTAAAGGAATGTTACTAAATGGCAGCTTTCCCATGTATTTCTGTCCCAGATATTTGCAGTCTTTGCAGTTGTGTTGGTAACTGAACCTCTTTGGCATGGGTTGCCACCTTTTCAAATGGCCATTGTGGGACACTTGCGGGATACACATTGGTGTTTACAGGCCGACACATACCCATGGTCAGTACACAGGATAGCACATACTTTTATCCTCAATACATGCTTATTGTTGTAGAACTTTGGCTACTTATCATATTGCATGTAACATTTACGTTTCTTACATACAGGCATAACTATTTAATGCAACTATTACATAATATATGGGACATAACAATGTCCTACAATCTCGGACAGTTGTCCTTTGTAATGTTTTATGTCAGAACACAACTGTCCAGGAAGGGGCTGTCATGGGTGGTAACCGTATGCCTATGGCTAGCTAAAACCACACCTACTGTAATGATCTACCTCCGAGTTGGCACTGACAGACACACGATACAACCACACACACACACACACACACACACACACATTGTACATAACAGCAAAACATCAGTACATAATACCCTTTCCCACTTTATGCATTGCAGACACTTTTAATTAATACAACACAGGCTATACATTCACTAACATAATTAATACAAAACAGGCTATACATACACTTACATACCGAGTGTTCTACATACCTTGTAATCGTTCCGGACTTTTGTGACTATCTCTCTTACACTGTTTAAACAGTTCTATAGTATGAGCATATGGTTTGAATGTCTGGCAGGTCATCCTTATATATGTCGATACCTGTAACATGTGGTTTCCTGCCGCCAATTGGTATTCCTGAGTGACTTATTGCTTGCACATCAGCTGTGCAGCTACTCCATTCGCCAATTATGCGGCAACAGTGGGATATAATTGAATTATCCAATTGGGCGTTGCCCATTTGCCCTACCTTCGGGGAGATGGCTTGTATTGTTGTTAGTAATTGCAACTGCTATGTGTAGAGACATGGATAGTTTGGATTCATGTCCCCTGTGGATTGTGTGTAATGGCTAGAGTATGTGGTTCTACATGTGAGTGTACCTGTCATCCCAACCATCTGATAAGGGACTATTGCAAACAAAACTTGTAACATCGCCGTTTGTTCCATTATACAATGGCTACAATTTCACATGGCACCATTAAATGTGTCTCTCACAAGGTATGTTAACGCTTCTGCAGATGTAATTGACTGACTGGATGTTTGTGCTGTAATTACAGTCTGTAATGCTATAGTTTCATGTGTGGGGGATGTAGGTGGGTGTACGTAGCATATACAGGTTTGTGGGGCTTGCATTTTTACATATTCCATATATGTGTGTGGGCTCATTCCCTAATTAAAGAGCTATCAGTTAGTAGACTTTTGTTACGGGCATATACATTGGGCCGTTGTTAATTGGTTTCTATATAGTATGCAAGTGAGGTTGATATTTCCATACCTCCGGAATTACAGTGATATGTAAAGGAATGTTACTAAATGACAGCTTTCCCATGTATTTCTGTCCCAGATATTTGCAGTCTTTGCAGTTGTGTTGGTAACTGAACCTCTTTGGCATGGGTTGCCACCTTTTCAAATGGCCATTGTGGGACACTTGCGGGATACACATTGGTGTTTACAGGCCGACACATACCCATGGTCAGTACACAGGATAGCATATACTTTTATCCTCAATACATGCTTATTGTTGTAGAACTTTGGCTACTTATCATATTGCATGTAACATTTACGTTTCTTACATACAGGCATAACTATTTAATGCAACTATTACATAATATATGGGACATAACAATGTCCTACAATCTCGGACAGTTGCCCTTTGTAATGTTTTATGTCAGAACACAACTGTCCAGGAAGGGGCTGTCACGGGTGGTAACCGTATGCCTATGGCTAGCTAAAACCACACCTACTGTAATGATCTACCTCCGAGTTGGCACTGACAGACGCACGATACAAACACACACACACACACACACATTGTAGTCACATGAAAATGCACACGGCACCCTCAACACACACATACACAGACTATGGCAATCACAAACACAGATGAACACAGTAACTACGTGGACCGCAACACTGGCAGCGGTAACTAAATGTCCCTTCATATCGTGATAATATTACTCACGGTTCTAGTGCTCTGGTACTGTGTTCTTTCGGTCTTTCAGCCTCGTGGTTACACGTGTTGGTATGTGACACATTCCATAGTTGGCGGTATCCTATTTATTTGTACCTCTAAGGTTTAATGAATGTCGTTGACCTATCTATATATTTGCAGATATCGGTGAATCCGTATATATCAAAATATATCTCTCTATCACCCTTTCTAGCTGTATTATATATATGGATATATATATATATATATATATATATATATATATATATATATATATATATATATATATATATATACATATATATATATATATATATATATCTGACAGAGAAAGTGACAGGCAAAATACACCTTTCATTGTGTACTTGTCGGTGTATACTGTTTCCTGTACTCCGCACGTTTGTGTCTGAACCTGTCACATTACACACCTGCCGTAGATACATATTGGCTACCATAGTGTTAGGTGATTGTATACATGATTGCATGTTCTACTCCTGGCAGTGGTCGTTTTACACTTCAGAGCAGGTGCTATTAGTACAGGGGTGAATAACGCTGGTTTCACCTGTTCTGGACATCATTGACCGTGATCTGCACGATATTCAGAGAAGCTTAGCCCTGTTTCACGCATATCCATATAGTCATATTTAAACTGCGCTTACCAGCACTGGGCAACGCATATTCCCGCTAAGGTGTGCTAAACATGATCTGATGACCTGCATCTGACATGCATTATTCGTGCCTTCCGGATTACGTTACATCCCTTGCAGGATGTAGGACTAGGAACATGCACGACGGTCACTGCATTTACCACTTGACCATCTGGGATTTGTACACGTGTTATGGCATTTTGTATGTGGAGTATACTACGGATGTTACTCCATACTGCACTCACATGGGAAACTCATTTAGTTTACATAAGGACGAGTCCAATTAATGGTATGTCCATGTGATGTTTACTGGATGTGCTCCAGCATTGGGTATGTATATCACAGTGAGCCACACATGATAATGTGCTATACCTTCAAACGACCGTTGGTGGATCATGCTGGGGTCATGAATGCCTGTCATGGGTACACCCAATGCCTTGACACAACATTCATGACTACATTATGTGGAGCCCCTCATTAACACAGCAGGGAATCCATGCAGAGTGTGTGGAGAACAGTGCTTACACACATGTGATCCCGCGATTGCCTCTGCTTCACTGATTGACAGTTGGTTACTCGATGCTGTGGGGACAGCAGACACTGTTTGCCTCATTTGGTGTATGGCCTCTGACAATCGGGCGTGTACCTACCGATGTACCTAGGAACCTATACACACAGCACCAACATATGCTGATAGGCGCATGTACTGTTCAGGTGTTGACATTCCTTGTTCCAATAGCTGTTGTGTGTACAATGTTTGAGGGCTTCCTATGTAGGATTCACACAGTAGGCCATCTATACATTACAATTTACAGGTGGTCGTGTGTGTGTGCCATTCATTTTACAGTGTGTGCAGGTGGAGAGGTGTGTCACTCTGTAGGGGCCTACACTGTCAGAGTATGTGCTATACGTTCCCTCTTTGCCAAGGCATAGGCATATTGGGCATGCCTCTGTCTGCCTACTGGGGCTGGCACTGGGTGTTAGTGGTCTGAATCCCTCTGTGCGTGTGATTGCCTTGGCAATTGTGGTGGGCTATGAGGGCCTTCACCATTTTGTCCATGCTGCAGCTGTTTCCGCAGGATCATATTATGTAGCATGGCACATACTATGAAGATGTGGGCACACGTGCCTAGATAGTACTGCAAGGCTCCACCAGATGTGTCCAAGCAATGGAACTGTGATTTCAGCATCCTGAACACATGCTCTATGATGATTCTGGTTTGTGCGTGTGCCTCATTATAGCGTTCTTGCATGGGTGTGTATGCATTTCTGATGAGAGTCATCATCCATGGCTCCAGTGCATAGCCAACATCCCCCACAAGGTGGCCATGTGGGATGTCCCCCCTGACATATACCTGATACAGCTGTGAGGCATGTCAGATATGGGAGTCATGGTAGCTTCCAGGGCTGCCAGCACACACATCCATGGTAATGCCATGGGCATTGCACGTGACCTGGCAGTTGATGGAGTGGAATCCCTTGCGGTTTATGTAGCGCCTACCATGCTCACCGGATGGTGACTTGATATGTATATGCATACAGTCTATCGTACCCAGTACCTCTGGGTAGTGTGCCACATGGTGGAAGTGATGCATATTGCTGGCCAACTCCTCCTGAGTTTGGGGGAAGTATATATGCTCATTGGCATGTGGTAACATGGCATCCAGGAACTGGTGTAGTACCCTGGATGCTGATGCCTGTGAGATCCCCATTATATCTCCAGTTGGCCTTTGAAAGGTACCTGTGGCTAGTATTCGCAAGCTTACACATACCTTCGTGTCCACTGGGATAGGTTCCCCTCTGTTATTTCTGGTTCTCAGGCATGACTGGCACAGCTCAACTATTTACTGCAAGATGTCCCTGTCCACCCTGTAATGCTCTACTGTCTGCAGATCATGTAGCCCCTGGTAGGTTACCCTTGGTCTGAACACTCTTCTCCTCCTCCGGGGCCTGTGGTGGTTGTCAGCATCATCCTCCACAACACCATCAATCTCTAACACATGGTGATGAATTACAGCTATGGCAGCTCCCAACATGTGCATTCTAAAAGTTCCCCGTGTGTTTACACCTATGGTGCAGTGTTTGGTAATACACAGGTGTGTGTAGGGTGCTTTCACACTTTATACTATTGTGCTATGAACACCGATGATGTCATAGGGTGTGTATGTATGATCGTAGCTACAGGGTATCTTATGTGTTTTACTACAGGAACTACTATTGTGGTGCCTTTGGTGTTGAATTACATTTGGCTGCCGTGGATTACCTCTTGCCCTTCCCTTTACATTTCTTCACATTTCACCTACCATTTTCTGGCATGCATCCAGCAGCCTGCTTTCATTTGTACTTTCCTAGACCTGGCTTATCTTGCGTAATGTGTTCTATTGCTGGTCTAGTGTAGGTTTGCTTTGCTCTGCTATGACAGTTCTCCTTTCTTTGCAATCAGACGCCTCCCCTATCCTGTTTTGCAGGTTTCTGTGAGCAGACTTGTCAGCTGCAGTTGATTGCCCGCTGTGAGTTAATAGGTGTTAATTGCTCAGTTGTACTCCAATTACCCTACTGTGGCATTTCCTTCTTTTCTTCCCCTGACCTTCCTGTCTGTGCTATGGTTCACGGCACGTGCATCCACTTACCGGGTTTCGGGCACGTTTTCATCCCCGTACACATGCGCTTTCGGGCACCATATGTGCTCTCAGCTAAACGATTCTATACCTACCTCCCCACCCCTTTCCTGCAGCTTTGCTTAGCAATGGCCAGGCCTGATTTGCATTGCTGCAATGTGCCTACAGCTGCGGTGGCACACCCCACTGCTGATGTCATGTATACCTCTGAGCCACTCTTCGGTGTTATAGTGCTGCGCCATATGGTACATCTTTAATCCGGCGGGACGTTTGTGATTCAGTATTACCTGCCTCATTTGCATGGCATCTACTACTAATTCATAGTTACCATGCCAAACACTGTCACAGACCCTTAGCAACCCTTGCAGCTTGGTTGTGGTATACCATGCATACCATTCCATATTATGGTGAAATCCTGATTTGTATTACATTGCGATTTTATGACACTTGTATATATTTTCTTTGTGTTCCAGTTTGCGCACACATGCCCTGTGGTTGTACTTTGCGTTACTGTGGACATGACATTAAATGTTGTTTTTTTAGGTTTTCTGCATCTTTTCTTATGCCATTGGCTGTGTATTTAGCCATTGGCATATGTTAATTTTGTAATAGATGAGTTTGGTCCGCTTCCATAGCTCCGATGTTCTGTTTGGGAAAATGTAAACCGTGTTTTTTGGTTTACATTTCCGTGGGCTTACACTACACCTGCACCACTTCATGAATTGCTATGTACCTTCATTTGCATGATGCGGCACTGCGCATGGGATGATTAGCATACCTAAGCTGAGGGCTGCACAGGTCTGGCGTACGCCGGTAGTGCACGTGGAATTGGATCGAACCTGAATTGCTCGATGACCATATTTGACGTTATACCCCCTACGCTACACCTGTGCCTGGTGCAAGCTTCATGAATCCCAGGGTTACATTTTTTTAAAACTTAATATGACTCAATGAAATAGCAAACATTAATAAACAAAAGGTTTTCTTGTTTACTATAGAACTCTGGGCTTCTCACTGCAACCTGGTCTACCCACTCGGTCAGCTGGTCAGACATATATTTCTGCAAATCATCAAACCAGTGAAGACACTGCTGGCTGGAATGAGTTATACCTGTTAGGGTTTACAGGTTGTCACCAACTCCTGCCAAATATCTATTTTTCCATGCAGTATGACAAGTGTACATCCTGAGCCTTTCTCAATAAGAATCATTCAGAAGATAGAGCATAATGACCACTTCCTTTTTGGATCACCTCAGAGTGCGTCCTCATGCTTTTCCAGATGATGCTTTACTGGAAGTGCCAGAACAACAACAACGAGAAAGTATGGCCAGGGATGCATTAACCAGGGTTAAAACCACTCCCTGTGGGATGTGACATCACTCTAAACAAATACTGTCTATTAGCAGGGGCATTACAACAACTATTGATATTATTGGCAAATTTGGTTTATCCAAAACTGCTTTGTCACATACAGTTTTTTTTTTCTTAAAGGAAACCTTTTACTTCTATGCTTGACTAAAACAGAAGTATATGATTAATAATTGCTATTGCTAATGCTCATTGGTTAAGATTATTGTTTGTACTTCAACACCAGTGAGTCTCATGTAGTACAGCAGATTTTTCTTTTCTTTTTCTTTTTTATGTTTGGAGGGGGGATAAATATCATTATGTATATTAAGTGTTAAGAACTTATTTGTTTGAGATGCTAGGGTGTGACAAATAAGGTTAGATGGGCAGGGATTACACTTTAGATTGCTGCAAACTTCACCTTCAGATGACTCCATTTTGTTTTTCTAACCACATTCTGTTTTTATTTAGTCTAGAGCCATTTGCGCATTCCCACAGCAAACATTGGACAGCTGAGGAGCACTATGGGCTATGGACTTGTCTGCAGTGCATTCATGCCTGTGTGACGCATGTTCATGTTACTTTGGCTGTGCATTCATGATCACTGAAAAAACAAGTAACTGGTTTGGTCCAGCCATGACAAGCAACTAAGACTTAAAAATAGCACAAATAAAAGCACTGCAGGTAATTTCCTGCTGGGATAGGAAAGTAAACCTATATATTTTTGTCTGTGAGTGATAGAGCTATTTTCTGTTTTACCTGCTCCATTCTGTTTTGTGTTTTAAGAAAACTGCTAGGCCTGGTGTTTTTGTTCTATGTCAGAGATAGACACATATTTTCTAGGCTGCACATTTCACATGTTTTTTTTTTTCCATTGGTTAAATTCTTTCTTGAATGATACTTAAATATACAGTGAATTGCCAGGATGTTTTCTTTTTTGAAAAGATTTCAAGCCTGCATAAATGGAAGCACTTCTAGTAAGTTTCTACTAGTTTTTCCAGCTTACCTTCCACTTTGTTGATCTGCTTTTTAAACCTGGTGATTTTAAACTGCCTACCCACTCCTACTGTAAATTGAGCGTAATATGCTCCTTAATTTCTGCACTGCCATTGATATCTTGAATTACTTAATTGCATTCCATTGTTCTTATATTGAAAACATACATATTGCCTTTCATTGACTATTCTATTGATTTATTTGCCTGCATTCATTATCTAGCTAGCTGCTGCATAAAGTATTGTATTTTTCCTCTAGCAAACACTTGTTTTTACATCAAGAAGTCAGTAGATTTTCCATTTAGAGCACTGGGAGGTAACCTCATCTGTTCAGGTTGGGAAAACGCTTGAAATTTCAGAATGTGGTTTTATTGGTTGGAGGGCATATTAATCAGTTTATCTTGTTCTTAGTGCCTTTATAGATTCTGTACAATTGAGTGCTTTTGGCTCTTTTATGCAAAGCAAAGTACTTTTATTAAATAATCACACTTCTATAAGCTGTTTAAAGTACACTACTGTATCCGTATCTTTAAGTTTGTCTGTGGTAGCATTTCACATCTTTTAAGTTTGTTTGTGGTAGCATTTGCCTTTTAACACTCCTTTACTGTGCTTTTACTTTAGGACGACTGTGATCATTCATCTAGTGGCAGTAGGTGTTTACCTGCTCCATCTGAGCTGGGAAGCACACAAAAAGGTTCTAAGTATTTTTTTGCACTTCTTTTATATGCTGTTACTGTACTTTAGCAGTTTAAAAATGTACTGTCTACTGTTGCTTTGAGTAGTTAATTGAACTGCATTACATTGTATTTGTTAGTTGTAGGGCTGTTGTAGGTAGTTTGTGTGGTCTTGTTACACCTGGGCTCCAATCTAGCTATTCTACATAGAGAAAATGTTTTTTCTGCATCCTTGTGGCAGAAGTGTGCTGATTTAACCTGTTTGAGTTGGGGATGCCTGGCAGAAGGCTTATTGTTTGCTATCCTGATTGGTAGTTAGGGCTATCCTGACTGACTGGTAGTTAGGTTAAAACTTTTTTTTTTTTTGCTCGCATTTAAGCATCATGATTACATGGGCTTTGGCATAGATATTCACAGCTGTTCATCATTTGGCAACTTTGCTACTGATGGCTGAGAATCTGTTTTCATCTGGAGTAACCCACTACTGAAAAGATAAAATAATTTTGTGGGGGGGGGGGGTTCACTCATTTTATATACTGTGGCTGTATTTTAGCAGTTTGTAAGCTATTTTCTATTAGTTTTGCACTTTATAGCAAACAAAGTACTGTCTATTTCAGCTTTAGGTAGTTAATTGCACTGTATTACATTATATCTGTTAGTTGTAAGGCTGTTGTAGGTATTTGTGTGGTCTTATTACACTTGTGCTTTAAACCCGCTGTTCTGCATTAACCATCTGAGTTGGGGATTGCTGGTGGAAGGCTTATTGTGTGATTTTCTGATTGATAGTTGGCTTAAAACTTGTTTCTCTTTGCTCATATTTAAGCCTTGCATTTGCACTGTGCTGCTGTTCATGCAGCAGGGTTTAGTAGTGCCCTGTGTAGATACAAAAGCCTAGAAGCTCAGTTTTTCCCTAAACAGATGTCAGTGAAAACCTTCCAAGATTTTTTGCTGCTCTAGGAGCAACTCATTTGCACAGTGAGCAGATTTGCCTTATTCATCAATCTTAGCCTACAAAAAGTATAGGTCCCTCTTGTAGTCTCCAGCACAGTCCTGTTAAATTAACCAATTTCCTTCCCTAATAAGATGTACAGTAAAAGCCTGTGAAAAAGCTCTGGTCAAACCCAGAGCTGTTGGACATGCTACACTTAAGGAAATCCCAATCCCTCAGAGCCACACGGTCCAGGGATCTAAACCTTGTCATCACAATAAGCAAAACATGCTGGAGGGATAGGTTCCTGACCCAGAGACTCCCTAGACTCTGGAATAGATTGCCCATACATGTCAAGCAGAGTGCCTCTTTGGCCCTCTTCAAAAGGAACCTTGACGATTGGATGGGAGAAAGGAAATTCACCCTGGGGATCACGTCAGTCGCCCTGCTAGACAAGGGTCCAGGGAAGTAAATAGTGTGGAAGAAATAACCAGGGAATTGTTATGGCTAGGCTTGTATAGGCCCTAGGGCTGATAGCCTAGTACCAACCTATGAACCTATGGATGGGTGGTTTCTCATCATCTTTCTGGCCAGTCTGATAGACATAGTCATCCTGAGGCAATGTAACAATTGTCTCATGTATATTGACAACCACATTTTTGTGAAATAAATAAATACTTTATGTAAGAGATGTATTCACACTATGAAATTGGAGGCAAGACTCTCACTTAAGAATAAATGAAATACCAAACAGGTTGTCAGCAAACATACACTTTCCACACTAAATAAGGACATGACACATAAACCTACATATCTGGAGGCACCGACTAGTAATGTACCAAAAGATCAGACACCTCCCAAACGGAAACCAGTTACACATATAACACAACAGCATATAATACCACACACATCACTGTCTCGACAAATAAGCCCATAAGGCATAACACCAGAAAACATAATGTGTTGGTTATAGATGACTCCATTGTGAGACACATGGATGTTCCTCTCACCAGGCTGGATAAGGAGTGGGTTACAGTTAGCTGCATGTCAGTTGCCAGGATCTGTCAAATCACTGAAGTACTCAAGTCACTCAACCACAAGTACTGGTATGACTCTGTCATAGTCCATGTAGGAGCAAATAAATTGAGATGTACCACACTGGACTATATAAAGAGAGACATGGCTGAGCTGTCAGATTATGAAAAACAGGTAGGTATAAGCATTGCCTTAAGCAGCATTCTATCTTCTCCAAGGATGATTCCACAATACAAACAAAAATGATTGACTTTAACAACTATCAGTCCAAGGGGATCCAATATCTGTCAGCCTGGAAAGACATGGTTTACATGCCATGTTGCTTTGCTGGTGATGGTCTGCATCTGTCTCCACTAGGCTTTTGGATACTGGCAAAGGCATTATCCACCCATATTGTGCCTCTTTTAGACAGTGCAAAATAACCAGTGTCCCAACATAACACAACCCTCTCTAGATAAACTCAAGGTATTGCTGCTTTATGTTAGGAGTCTAAACAAGAAACTGTGGTCCCTGGAAGCACTTCTCACTTTGGTAGATGCTGACCTCTGTGAAGTCACTGAGACATGGTTCAAAGGCATGGAAAGCACCCCAGCCATGCAAGGCTACAATGCCTTCCCTTCCTTCTGACCACAATCTGAGTGTGAAAGAACCAAAGTAGGAAGGTATCCATCTTCATTAAGGATAGGTACACCTAGCAAGACCCACTTGGATCCTTGTTTAGCCACAGCCTGTGAACTGGCTATGTTCTGGCAGAATGGAGGACAGCAACAGTAATCCCTTTGCACAAAGTGGGACCATCAACCAACCCTGGGAATTATATGCCCATAAACTTGACTAACCTGATCTGCAAGGCCATGGAAAGAATCATTATGGTCCTTAATAACAAGGGTATAAGTAATCTCCAAACTCTGGACCCAATCCAGTTCAGATTCATTAAGGGTAAATCATGCCTGTTAAACATGGTTGACTTCTTCAAGAAAGTCATCAAGACCCTGGACGAGGTAAAGGCAGTCCATACCACCTATCTTGACCTAGCCAATGCATTTGACACAACAACCCCACTCTGGTATTACAGAGAAACTCTCCCAGTTGGGAGTTAGCTCCTTCATTACCAGATGGGTAACCACCTGGCTCACTGACAGAACACATACTGTCAAAGTGGATGACTTTACCTCTAGCAAAAGACCAGTCACTAGTTGACTGCCACAGTGTTCTGTGCTGGGCCCTTTACTGTTTGTAATTTATTTTCAAAAGACCAGGCAAACTTGACAGCCTATGGCTTATGAAGATCATTGACAATTCCAAATTGGAACCAATCATTGAGTCCCTCAATGATGTCACTATACTGCAGACAGGTTTAACGGAGACAAATCATTGGTGCCAAAGCAATGGATTAAAGCTAAATGCAAACAAAAAAAAGTATTATTATTCTCTTTGGAAAAGCTGACATCCCTGCTAATAACATTACAGACAGCACCCTTCTAACTCTAAACCCACTGGTATATGATCTGGGTACTCAGGTTGATAGCAATCTGAACTTTGACCACCACATATTCACAGTAGTAAGGAAATCCTTCTATGTGGCACATCTTGTAAGTAAAGGCATTGCATCTAGATCTAAGGATGTTATAATTCCATTATACTCAGATTTAATCAGACCAGTAACTGAGTACAATGCTCCTTTTTGCATGTACCTTACCAGACACCTGCAACATGGAGAGACCACAGAGGTTTCTCACTAAGAAATTACAGGGTACACAAAACAAGTCTCATGCAGAAAGACTGAAAGCCTTGTCATGGTAGTCTGTCTCCTACAGCTTGCTAAGCGGTGACCTGTGCCTGGCTTACAGGGCAGTCTCTGACCATGACCTTATGGAAATGCTATACATTTGTAAATCAAACTGCACAAGGGTCACTGACTCCATAGATCTTAACTTAGCCTCTGACATGAACAAGTCATGCTAGAGAGATAGATACATCTCCTGGAATCTGCCACTTCTCTGGAACCAGCTTCCAATTCACATGAAACACAGCCTCTCCATCCCCATCTTCAAATGCAACCTAGATCAATGAATGGGTGACTGAAAATTCACTCCTGGGGTCATGCCTATGTACCTCCTGGACAGAGGACATTAGTATTAACTTCTATAGACCCTTACCTCTGCCAACTTCTCTCACCTAACCACTGACAGTTGGGGCAACTCAGGATAAATATAGCTAGGCTTGTGAGGGCTCTTGGTAACCTAGTAACTTTCTATGAACTTATAAGTGACAGGATTTTCACCGACTACAAGCCTAATAGATTTGATGAGGCTTTTCTTTATGTAACACATCTGTGACCAGCACAGAAAAGATGGAAAATTTAACCATGAATCACAAATGGTGTCAAATATACTTTATCAGCATACATCAATCCTCATTTCTAGCTCATTATTTGCACATTTGCATAAGCAAATTCAAGCTCATCTCGTATTTGTGCAAATGGCCTGAATGAATTGCAGCTCAGCTGCACTTCTACATAAACAGCTCAGACAGCTGTAAGTGACTGTGAATGCCAGCCTTAATCTGTTTATTTCTAGAAGGCTCTGGAATTGATTGTTTTAACCACAGCAGAAGACATTTTGCTGTGATTAGAGAAGGATCATGGTGGAGGTGTTGGAAGCTCACAGGGAAAGCTTGTAGGTGTGAAGGAAGGTACAGATTAATTAGGAATTTGCATCTGTCAGATCAGACAGAATTATTAGTGCTCAGTATAAGTTCATTATATGTGATCATAAGGCAGTTTGTACACTGCCTTAGGAGTCCTAATGCTTAAAGGCTGGTAACAGAGGTGAAACTAATAGGTGGACCTTCCAGTTATCCACCACTTAGATGTTTAGATGAGTAAAGAAAATGTAGCTGTAAACAAGTGAGACAATATGAAACAGAGGCATTTCCAGCTTTAATAATCAAAGGGGAGGAACTTCCCAAGAGCTCTTTAGCATAAGCAGGTAAGATGAGACTGCAAGAGCTACCAAAGGCAAATATGTAGAAAGGACAGACTATTCAAGAGCTACCAAATTTAAAACCGCAACATTGATTGGTTTGGGGACACTCTGTATTCTCTCTATAGAATACAATTGGAGTGTAAATGTGTTTAAATAAGTTAAGGGGAGCGATGTCACAAAATGATACATGTGTGCTTAATCACAATAACCAATAAACAAGGAGAGAGGGGTAATTATGTTGTCAAATAATCATAAGCGGCTAACAACGTTAGATTCACTGAATTTAAGAACACAAACAGAACAGATTGTAGGCTAAGAAAATTCTTAGACACAGCTATATAGCTGACTAGCCTTGAACTGGCATAAAGCAGACACAGGTCCTGAACAAGCCTGCTCTCTCTCTCTCAGCATATAGGAAAGAAATGAATGCCAACAGTTAGACCACTTAAATGGCAAAGTGGAGTATAACAGTTTACTACAGTTACTAATGTAGGCTTAAAACATGTAGCTAAAGCATATACAAACTGTAAAAATAAACTTAAACGTCAAGACATGAAAACTCTTCACTTATCTTTATTGTTGATTGAATACATAATAATTCAACAGAGACTACTTCTCAATGAAATAATGGTTAATCAAACAGAAGGAAAAAAAAACTGCTTCAGACTCTTCTTGTATATAATGGTGAAACAGAAACTATATGAAGTATCTTTTCTATTAATTCCACGAAGGAAAAATACAGTTTCTCACAGTAGTTTTAACACAGTCCAAAGCTGCTTTCTGAATTCCAAGTGGAATATGTCCAGCATTCTTTAAGTTATTCTGGAATGCATTCTTCTTTGCTACAACACACTCCTGAGAATCTCTGGTCTTTTTCATTCTGTTTAAAGTTCCTATATTCTGCCTCAACATGAATATCATTAGGACTTTGTTCATGGTTATCGTACTTCTCAGTACACACTACCTGTTCTTTCCTTTTTATGTTGCCCTCCCTCTCTCACATCCAATCTCAATATGTTTCTCCATCTCAATATGTTTCTCTTTTCTGGATTATTTGGCCTCTGAAAAACATTTATCTTCAGTTTTAATTCATTGTTTACATACATATATCTTTTGCCCACAGCCTTTCCTTATTTGAGGTGTATGTTTCATACTGACAAAAATGGATTTAATATTTTGACAAGATACTGTTTCTTAGTCTTTTTCTACACAGATGTTCTATTTTTACATTTCTTTTTCCTTCTGAACACTCACCTGCTACTTACATTTCTCCATTTGTCCCTGCCCCTTCAAGAAACACAGTACACTGAATGAGATTTGACAACCTTTATTAAATTTCCATAAACATAAATGTTACTCAGTATTCATTAATTTCAACCAAACATGATACAGATGAAATAACATCCACGTAACATTATCTTAGGACAGGACAGTGTAAACCTGCTCATCCTGATCAATAAGCAGCGTCCATACCTCCACTCACTTACTTATGATTTATCAGTAGTTATCAAGCAGCGTAACCGCTCACTTTCATTACCATTCATTGCATTATACCATCAACCAAATAAGCAGCTTCACCCGCTTGCTTATATACTTATCAAGCAGCTTAACCGCTCACTTTCATTACCATTTATTGCATTATACCATCAACTAAATAAGCAGCTTCCTCCGCTTACTTATGTACTTGTCGAGCAACGTAACCACTCACTTTCCTTTTCCAACTAATTGAATTGACCATCCAGCACCAGAGGGGGAACAGAAGAGGGCAAGCCTGCCCTTCTTCTCTGCCCACCAGCCTGACCAGGCTGTTCCCCCTCTCTGCAGCACACTTCCAGCAATCTAAACAACATTAAGGCATCCAGCCAAACATCATTCGATGTACCCCGTCCTCACTAACCAAGGTGAATATAGTTAACTCCTAAAGCCCTATCACATAACAAAAATAACCATTTACCAAAACTGCTGAAAACAAAACACTGACTTTTCACCTATGCTAAGATAACCTAGCATACCCACTGCACATGAGCTAAATAATCCTTACTTCTTGACCAATGGCAGCTCCACAAAGACTTTAAGGGCATTATATAAACCACACAGAGTCAAGTACATGCCATCATACCAAATTGCAACCTCATCTACCACCCAATCCAGTAATAACCAAATAAGCTCTCCTTAATGCCAGAGCAATAACACTTCTAATGACTCCCCCATTATTACTCTTCAACTGGACAACCAACATAAAGCCCACCGTCATCTGAAACCACACAGAAACAAGAACAAACCATGATGCCTAATCCCAGCCTTGTTTCACTGCTTAAAATAACCAAAATCGTATCATAAAATCTCATTGTCTAGCAATCCTGCATTCACACTAACTATCCCTTATAAGCAATAAAACAGCTCAACAGCCATCATGGCATTCTAGCAACTCAACAAAACAAGCCATACTATTTTGTTATTAAACCCCATTGCATACCATCATACCAATGAGATCTCTTTAAAGTAGGTATGATATCCTCTTTCTTCTTCTTCTTCTTCTTCTTCTTCTTCTTCTTCTTCTTCTTCTTCTTCTTCTTCTTCTTCTTCCACTCCTGATGCTCCCCACCCAAAATAAGCAAACAAACCATTAAGCTGTAACTATTGGGAAGAAAATAAAACAATTCCATATGTGACAGCCTTGCTGGAAGACCATGACCTCTTTTCACACCAGCCACCTTCCTTCCACCTACCTGTAAAAGAAAAAACTGTAAATACTTCATCCACACATAATCACAACTTCTTAATGACAGTATGCACCACCACTGGCATATCTCCTTCATCAACTGCTTAAAATGCATTTATTGTCACATACAAAACACCAATGAAACTTAAGATGCATTAAAAAAAATACTTGTAAGATTTCCTCCACACCTGACAGATTCATGATATAACTAATACCCGTGTGAAATAAACAAATGATTGCATTACAAAGGGGCCTATTCTATAAATAATATGCCACTCTTTTACCAACCAATTAGTTCCCCACAATGCTGTTAACCATAAGAAAAAAACAACCATAGCCATGCTATTTTATCCTATTACCAAACCTGAAGTGTAAATTCTCCCCCCACAGGTCTACCTATATTCCTTTGGACACGGGCAACAATGACCCATGTCCCTCTTTGACTAAGAGCAACATGAAATGCACTCTGGATTGAGGAATCTTACTTACCTGAGGCTGTCTAGTTCATCAAAAACTTAGAGCCATTAACCTAGTAACTACCCCAACTCCTGAAATTGATGCCGCTCCTCACACCAGTAAAACTGCCCCTAAGCAAATATCAAACCCTGCTATAACGTGCCCTCAACATACCTTATCCTCCCTTGGCCTTACACTACCCAGCTGCACCAACCTTGAAATGCCTTAATGAGTACAAAACAAACACTGATTAACATACCATCTACCAGACATCAACACATCCTCCCCCAGCAGAATACCTTCCCTCCAAATACAAGTGCATAATAACCAGAAATGAAACAAATATAGATAAACTGACTTTAAGAGCCCTAGCACCAGTAACATAGTGGCTTCCTATGCCTTTAATAACTGCGCATCCACCCATCCCCTGTAGAAACCCCCCAGGCCCCCCCATAACAGATCCGCAACCCTGCCTTACCCAGCCCCAACCTACTCCTTTACTTGTCGATACACTACCCAAATCGCACCAAGTTCAACATATCTTGCTAAACAGTGAATTCAGTAAAATTCCCTGTGACCCCTTTGTACCCATCTCCAAAAAACTGAATGCCCAGCCCTTCAACATCAACTACCTTTAACTATTTATTGCAGGACAGTGGCTGTTTATACTACACTCCCCCAATCAAGCACATTTACGCACCATTCCATCAATGACAACAGCCACTGGTACCTGCACTATCACACCCCTAGTCCTACCTTACCTTGACCCAAACATACCTCCTTACATAACCCCCTATGCATCACTCAAGCACCAAAATCCCCAGTTCGATTAGACACTAGTCCATCCATCAAAACCCACATAAAACATCCATTACCTTTCAAAGGCATTTCATCAGCACATGCCCATCTCCGGCCTTCCTGTGCACCACCCAAACCTTACCTATGGATGTTGCTCCCTTTCACTATTGGATGCAAATGCCCAAAACAGGGACAACTTCCAACGTTAATCTAACATATTGAATGGGTAATAGAACAAATTGTACAACCAATTAACTCTGAGATCAAAAACTCAAATGCCTATCAGTCTCTGACTAGCAGTGTAAATCCTCTACGAAAACTCAACAACTGTGAAATCCACTTACTTTCATCAGTAACTGTTGTCCACTTGTGCTCCCCATGTGTAATTTCCTCGCACGCCACTGCTGCCATCATCTGCAAATTCACTGTGTATCGCCACCATTGGTACTCAGCACACCACCATCTACAAAGAAAAGGAGAAGAGTAAACCCTCTAATATGTAAAGAAAAGGCTCCATCTTATACCCACCTATTCCAAACTACAGCCGCAGCATTCCAAGACCCCATCTGCAAGAAAGAAAAGATGTAAATCATCCAAAATACATAACCCCCATTCAAGACATCTTCAAGGATAACCTATCTCGCCAACACGGAAAGGAAGGTACCACCGCCAGCCACTCACATCTATGACAAAGCAGCCATAATTGAAGCTATGCTTCCAATGACCCTAGCAAATACCGAAAATAAATTTAACTACCAGTTGAATATGTTAAAACTAAACCCCAAACATGAAGGGACCTAGCAATATCCACAACCCGGGTAATCTTGCAATTCCAGACCACATCCATTAGTGCTCTGTATAAGCGAAGCTAACTTATATATATATATATATATATATATATATATATATATATATATATATATATATATATATATATATATATATATATATATATATATCTATATCTATATATATTTTTTTTTTGGCAAGCTGGACAGAAGCAATGAGCCCAGGTACGTACAAGTTCTCACTGTAATATCTCACAATATTAGTGCACAGTAGCTCTCATCATCAAAGAACAAAAGCATGCAAAAGTAGGTCCAGGGACATATATAGGCAGCAGTTACATAGGTGTAAAAGATACACAGATTCCTATGTTCTCCTTAGCCAGTTTTATACAATTTAATCTCTGCAGAGTTTACCTGGGCAGTACTTTGCTAGTTTCATATACTTGAAAACATGCAGTTGTTTGTATATAGGCGAACCCGTACTTTTGGTACACTCATCTTACACATCTGTGCAATGCAGAACTATGAATAGCAGTTTGTCATCTTCACATTTAGCTTTATTTCACTTTCCTGTGTACAGACTTTTACAGCTACACATTGACGTATACATCATTTTACAAAGTGTTTAATTTCTAGATGAGAGTAATCATTTGTTTCATCATTAAACCTACAGAATGTTCATCTAAACTGGTGGATTGTATTAGGAAATAATAAACACATTTTATTTTTATTTCTATTAAGAATTACAATGTCAGCATTAAAAGGCATTGTTTTAATTAGACAATTCATTTAACAACCACCCAAGTGCTGCCAATGTCATATGATACATAATGAGGTATTATGTATTGTAAATAAATATTTAGTCTGTATAAACTGCAGTATAATTTTTTTCCCAAACACAAGTTGTATCACCTACATTTGGTGTATTTTAATGTGTAATAAAACTAAGCATATCATCAGCATAAATCCAAAACTGGAGCTTTTTCCTGCTGCTCTGGGTCTCACTGAAGTACGTTTAGCTCGATATAGACAGTCCAGGCATCAAAGGAACAACCGGCTTCTGCACTGTTAATAATTAAAAATTTTCCTTACTGGAGTGTCCCATTAGTATCTGCTTCTTCTGAGTACTCTCATGGGGCATCAAGTACTCAGAACATTTTATCGAAAGAAACCACATGGAACTTCCAGTCTTATTCAGACTTTGTGTATTAAACTCGCTCGTTTTTCCACATCTCTGTAACTATAGCATGCACTTCCATTTTGTACAGTGCCATGTTTTCTGGGCTGTAAACCAGGAAAGAAAAAAAAAAAAAAAAAAGACCAGAACCCTGCAATAATAACCGCAGGAATGTACCCGCGGTTCACTAGCTGCAATGATGAAAACCAGGAGGGAAGGCCTAGCCCCCAACCTCCTATTTAAAGAAACTTGGACAAAAATTACTGGACAAAGGACAAATAATAGGAACAGATTGTAATCATCATGCCTAAACTCTGAAAGTGGCCAGAAAAACAAAATTATGTTGCACATTTCCAGCCCCGCCCCCCCAAATTTTCAATGCGAGACATTAGCTAGTGACTACGACTGGAAGCTGCTGCTTCATGGAATATAACACAGTAAAAGATAGGGGAAGGTGGTTTTTTTTATTTATTTTTTTTTTTGTATTTGTATTTCACTGCATCTAGTCTGTGTTCACATATTGTAACAGGTTCAATGTATTTAGATTTTAGGTTCTGATGCTGTACTGATGAAAGCTCTTAAACAGATTTTTGGACTATAATTTATGTTTTAATTCATTAATCACATTGTGGAAGTAAACCTGTTATTAATGGTGTTTTAGGATGAGCTTCACTGATGCGTACTGTCTGCAAAATCTGGACATGTGAGCATTATGTGTACCCACTGCCTCCTGCATGGAAGATCTCCTTCAGCCATTATGCATGCACGATAATGATCTTTAATGCTGTTCATGCACATTTAGAAAGTTAACAAAGAATGTTTTGCATTAACATGAGTATTTCAAATGGTAAGAAGTCCGAACTCATTTGTCTATCCTCATTTATTAATCACCAATCTTAGATGATTTTAAAGAGGGGGACCAGAATTATGAGGCATAAATGTGGACATATCGTGAATCTGTGCAGTTGAAAGGCCTGTTCTTTCCAACCTCTCTTCCCTTCCTGTTAACAGCAGAATCATTAACAGGTAAGGCCATAGCGAGTTCATCCCAAAATGTGACTCTTAATCCAGCTACAGTTGCCTAACTTCTTTAAGCCCCTCCCTACCCCTACCTCACTTCCTCCCAAACCTCATCCATTCTTATTTAACCCTATCCTGCCCCTATCCTCCCAACTCCTGCAACTCTAACTAACCCCCCACCTTGAAGATGTCCCTGGACAAAATTGTTTGTTCCAAACCCCATTTCTTGAGATGCTGTTGTAGTTTGACAAAAATTTTGGAATTCTGTTCAGATTGTGCATTTTATACTTTCTGACTCTTGGTACACACCCTCATATTAAGTGAACTTTTTCTCTGAAGTTCTCTCACTCACAACCCTGTGCTCTGCAACATTTTCAAGCTACAATAATGCTTCTATACCATGCTTTGTAACAAACTCAGCATGCAATATTTTACCAGGTAACACTCTTCCTTCTACCGGACTTTCACTTGGAGGCTACTCTACTATCAGTATGTGGTATACATTTCAATTCTCTGTCTGTACCCATAGTATCACTAGAACTTTCTAAAACTAAGTGCTGGTCTCTACTGGCATAGTTATTAGTGTATATGATGGTTGGTCCTCACTCCTCCTTTTTCCATGTTAGGCAGAGATAGGCTTATTTACTTGCTGATTCCCCTCCCTACATTGATAAGGGGGTCTGTCAAAATGATTTCTTCTTTCTACTGCCTCCTTTTAAAGTTGGGAAAATATTTCCTGTTAGCATGTCACATATTAACTTTGGAATCACTTCAACAGAAGGAGCTACCTTTCCAAATACAGTTTGTATTTTTACTTATGTAATGTAGTACGTTTTTATCTCCCCATATGCAGGCTACTTCAACTGCTTTATTTGTGTCTTTTTGTCTTTGCATATGTATTTCTTACTTGCAAGCATAACAATACTGTGTGAGACTAATCATTACAGCTTTCTATCACTTACGACATTGCACTTAATGCCTTTCATTGGTTATAGTTTTTGTAGTCATTAGAGCATTGTTAATATATAATTTAGATACAGAACCCTACTTTTTGCGTTTAAAACAAATCATGTCTACAGATGATAAATTCTGTTTGTTACTAGAATTTGACAGATGACTTACAACAGATATTGACTGCTCAGTTTAAATTGTAGTTTTGTTTGATACTAATCTCTCACAAAGTACAACAAAATGTTTAGCCTTCTTATGATCAGTTTGAACATCCATTTTCTTAAAGTAGTAAGCAAAATCTTTTAGCCATACCAGTGGATAACATTTCTAACATTTTACTTTTAGTATGTTGTGTATGAAGATCTAGCAATAATTTAAGTACATGTTTTAAATCACATAACTGAGATACTTCCATTTTGTTGGAGAAAATATCTAGCTATAGAACTTCTGATCTTGTATTAAAGAGATAAAACCAGCTGAAGTAACAGTGTTTTTTAACTTTATATGTCCTGATATTCAGTCTCTTCCATATCCATTAAAACATTAGAGGTTCAGCAGTTAATTGGGCTGAGACGACTCTAGATCAGTCATTATGTTCTTGTCTCTTCTGGTGACATGCCATTTGAAGAGCATGTTGTTCACCTAAAGGACTTCCTCACTTGTTTGTTGCTTAAGAAGTGGGACTATCCTTGGCTTCAGCAGGAATTTGACAAGCACTCACTTGATTAGCTGTGGCAGTAATAGTCTGAAATAGTTGCTTCATGATCATCATCTTTGCACATGAACAAATACAGATGTATGACAAGCAAAATGTCCATCCCATTCCATAATAGTGCAGCCTCTCTGGGAAAAAAAATACCAATTAGTCTTTTTTTTTCTTTAGTTAAAAGAAAATCCCACCTTCTACCACTTAACACAACCCTTAGCCTGTTTTTCTCCCTGCAGTTTGATTCTAGTATTGTGTAGGTACCAGAAATCTGTTTGTTCTTTATAGACAAGTATATCGGCACATTTCTCCAACATTCAGGATAACAGAAAAAAAAAAATCTTCCTACAGCTGTAGGCACTAGAGAGTAGCAAAACTTTGAAAAGTTAATAGCTATTGGATTACAGTGCTTTGTCACTGCAGGAAGAGTGCCGACATAGGTCTGTCAGTGCTCATAACAAAAAAACTACATAATGAAAATCTCTCCGAAAGCTTAACATTTAGCTGCTTTCTTTAGCAGGAGCTATAAAATTGCTCTGAGTGGCTCTGAGAGAAATGTGCATGATGGTCATTTAGAAATAAAGCACTCCTTCTACAGAAGGTGTGTAAGATGCCAGTGACTCACGCTGGTGCCACTGTATCTTAATGGACTGGGAAAACATCACCACTTTCTTATGTCTAGCATTGCTAATACAAATTGACCTTGAAATGTCTTTTGAGTAGGAGACAAGTAAGCACTAAAACAAGATCATGTTAATAAGTGAGGCCACATTATTAGACATTTTTCTATGAAGACATATTAAAATTTTAAAAGAAACACCTAGAGTTATTTTAATTTATGTATTTATTATTCACTACATCCCAAAGTTCTAAGTGACAATCTTCTAACATGTGCCCTTAGAAGTATAACCCACCTGACAATGTCACATCAATATAAAACTACTTATTTTATCAAAATTTGACCAACAGACACTTATCAGTACTTTGAAGACCATCAAGTGGAATGTACTTAAAACCTTCAGTTTAAATAGTGCCATTCTACACTTCAACACCTTACATTCCTAAGTACTCTAAATAGTGTTGCTCCTCACTGTAATAGAAGAATGAAAACTAACCACTCCCCTTGGCTTTCAGTGTAGACTAAGAACACTATGAAGAGTAGAGACAGAGCATGGAAAGACTAGCAAAAGAACAAAACAACTAATAACCTGCAAACCTCTAGGCAACACTGTAAGCAGGTAAAAAAGCAAGTTAACCTTGACAAGAAACAATATTATACACACTTGCAAAAATGCTGGCCTTCAATTAATTCCCTACTAAACCTAGCTACAAAAAAGAACACAGCATATCTCTAGTAAAGCCTCACTCAAAACTGCAACAAATTTCAATAATGACTCACCTGAAAGCATTGCCTCCTTTAAAAAAAAATAAATAACTAGCCATAAATTCTATATTACCTCCTAATGCCCCCTTCATTCAGATGTAAACCAATCTAACAGTACTAGTCACCGATTCTTCGTTCCAACTCCTGTACCCACCAGCTTAATGAAAAAACAATACTTCCTAAACTGAAACCTTGCTCAACCTTCTCCAATAATCTACCACCAGAATACTTAAGGCTCACCACTGATGCCATAGTTTACCCAATAAGTGTCTTAATCATAGATCTATACAGGAAGAACGTTTTCCTATCAGTAAAACAGCCCACATCATTCCCCTACAAAAAGGAGGAAAATCAAACTAAGTATCAGATTTCTGTCGCATTGCAATATTGTCCCCTCTTTCTAAATTCTGAGAAAAGCATATCCATAAACAACTTTTTTGATATATTTCCTTCAAAGCCAACTCCTTACTTCTATTCAGCATGGCTGCCAACCCCACACAGCACAGTCTCCACACTTCTATCCTTCACAGACACTGTAAATAAAGCAGGCAATCTTGCCTTCTCTTTATTCCTTGACCTTTCTAAAGCCTTTGATACAGTCTCTCATTCTAAGCAACTCTACCACAACTATCCTCCATTGGACTGTCACCATCATCCTCCATCAATTGCTACCTATCCAATAGGCAACAATATGTAAAATGGCAAGAGTCTATGTCTCTCTTTCCATATCTGTCCAGTCACACAGACATCCCCTAGGATCCATCCTCAGCTGTCGCCTGTTTAATATTTTTATCAATAACCCATACAATGCCTCTTATCAAGCCTCACTTATCCAATATGCTGATCAATCTATGCTGATGTGCACATCTAATAACTTGCCACATCGCAAATTATGCAAGAAACAGTCTCCTCCTTTAAGACTTGGCTCAGCAATGCCAACTTTCTATTGAACCCTAATAAAGCCAAACTACTCCTATTCACCAGGAAAACATAAAGTCAAAAATGTGCCTAATTTAAAATCTGTTTCATAATAACACAAACATTTAAGTTGCCTCCCATACAAAATTATGAGGCATGATAATAAATAGCCAAAAACACTCCAAAAAGTATGAATGCTTTATAGACAAAATGCTTCCTAAACACATTGACTAGGGCCACCCTTGCTGCCACTCTGCTCCTATCCTCACTACATTATGAACCTCCAGTTCTCACCAGCTTACAAACTTTGCTAAAGAAAAAAATGAAATATGCTATAAAAAAAATTACAGATTTTGCAACTCAAACACTACTTAAAACTTTAAAGTGGCTTGAACGTCCTAATTGCCTAACCTATATACAACTAGAGTATTTAAAATTGTACATAATCTATCAGCCTGTCCTGCCTGAAATCCTTTCCCAATAGCTGCCAACCAAACAGATCTCTTCTGTCAGAAGATAAACAACTCTGCCCTATCCATAAAATCTAATAAATGTGCATGTCAAATCCTCTAATCCTGTTCCATGGCCATTGGAACAAACTCTAACTTTTAAGCTTTAAAACACAGGGCCAGAATCACGAAGGCTTGCACATAGTCTAAGAGTAGAGTAAGACTCCATGCAGCCAACATGTCTGCAGAGCAATCCAGGAACAGCCGACAGGGGTGTGCAAGAGAGCTCGTAAAACGACTCTTGCATGGACAGTTAGTTTATGCAAATTACCTCATTTGCTGCTGAAAGTTATGCAAATTAGGTAAATTTGCGATCCAGGAAACACTAACCTGTCTGAGTAAGAGTAGTGTTATTTGCAGAAATGTACTCGGTTGGCAACTGAGTACCATTCTGCAAATAGCAAAAAGGAGCCATGACAGCTCCAAATAAAGGATGCATCCAGTTGAGGAAGCATGCCAGTGGCCAAATATATGCCCAATGAAATTTTTATGTGTTGTAAAATAGTAAAAATATTTTTTTTCCTCGCTCTCCGATGTTTAAGCGTAGCACAGTGCAGCGCAAATGTGCGGCGCACTAAAAAACTCACAAAATCAAGAATTTAAAAGCCACAAATATGATTTAATTCAAAATATTCATCTGTTATGCAAGTGAATGACAGCCTGAAGACAACATGGTTACTGAGTAGTGGTTGCTAAGGGGGGAAGCTCAGTGTAAGAGATGTAACCAAGCATTAGTAGGCAATCCTATGCAAATGAGGATAAGGATAGTGAATCCCAATATTTCCTGCTATTTGAACCATATCCCTAGAGTGTAAGAGTAGGATAAGGGGAGGAACAGAGTAGAAGGTGGGTAACATCATGAGGGGGTGTGTATCAAAAAGACTGTAAGCTTATTGGAGCAGAGTGGCATGTGTTTGCTGTGAGTTACTCAGGACTAGGAGAGGTGTGTCTACAGTTGTCTAAACTGAAACCCAGAAACCGAAGGTGTACGCCGTGGCTATCACTAAAGTTTCTTGCAAAGCTGCTTACACTGTGGGCGCGTGTGTAAACCCATCTAAGCCTGTGTGCGTGGGTGTGCGCCCGTGTAAGCCTGTGTTTGGCCGTCTAAGCCAGTATACACGAATGTGCACCCGCCTAAGCCTGTGTAAGCTCGTGTAAGCCTGTGTAAGCTCGTGTAAGCCTGTGTGCACGTGTTTGCGCTTGTTTGCGCGGTGCTGCCCCCTGTGGAAACAGAAAAGGAAAAGGAAGGAAAAGAAGTGGTAGGAAGTTAACCAAGAAGAACTAGCAGTGCTGCCAGGTGAAATCAATCAGAATCAGCCAATTACACAGGCAGTACAGTAGCCCAGCTCAGCCCAGCACTTAAAACTCTGCAAACAACATTCCCCCATGTTTTTCTCAGAAACACTGCAACACTGCAGTCGACAAAGAGAAGCGAAAACTTACAAAGCTTAAACTCAGACATAAAAATGTTAGGGGCTGCCATTGCTGTTATAAGGCGACATGTGCAAGATGCTGAGGGTGGTGCCAATGTGGATGCAGCTGAGCAACCCACAGTGAGGAGACGGAGAAGAGTGTACAGACCCAGGGTAACCTACCAGAGGCGACATGAGCTGGAGATAGTGGAGCGCTATAGAGTGGACAGAGAGCTCCTACAGCAAATTGTTGAGCTGTGCAGGCCACTCCTCACACACAGAACCAACAGAGGGGAACCCATCCCAGTGTAAACCAAGGTATGTGTTGGCCTAAGAATACTAGCAACAGGTACCTTCCAGAGACCAACTGGTGATATGATGGGGATTTCACAGGCATCAGCATCCAGGGTACTGCACCAGTTCCTGAATGCCATGTCAGCACATGTCGGTGATTATGTATATTTCCCCAATTCCCTGAGGTATTGGCCAGCAATATGCGTCTCTTCCAGCAAATAGTGGAATACCCTGAGGTAGTGGGTGCAATTGACTGCACACACATACACATCAAAGCACCAGCCGGTGAGCGGGGTAGGGCCTACATCAACCGCAAGGGCTTCCACTCCATCAACTGCCAGGTCATGTGCGATGCCCAGGGCATAATACTGAATGTGTGTGCTGGCTGCCCTGGAAGCTACCACGATTCCCATATCTGGAATCTGACACAGCTGTACCTGACATTTGCCAGTGGGGACATCCCTGATGGTCACCTAGTGGGGGACGCTGGATACGCACAGGAGCCGTGACTGATGGCACCCATCAGAAATGCACACACACACCAGAACAAGAACTCATTAATGAGGCACATGCACAAAGATGAAATGTAACTGAGCATGTGTTTGGGATGCTCAAGTCATGGTTCCGGTGCCTGGACACATCTGGTGGAGCCTTGCAGTACTCACCAACTACATGTACCCAAATTGTCATGGTATGTGCCATGCTACACAATATGATCCTGCAAAAACAGCTGCAGCAGGAACAGCATGGGGCAGGGCCAAACAGCCCCCCACCTTTGTCAAGGCCTGAACAGGCACAGCGTAACTCAGAGGAGGAACAACCTGAGCCTGCCCCAGTAGGCAGACGGAGGCGTGCCCAGTATGCCTTGGACTTGGCAAAGAGGCAATGCATAGCACATACACTGGCTCAGTAGGAACCCTGGAAATGATACCTCTCTCTGACTCGCACATAAAATAAAAGGGATGCCTAACTTGACACTACCTGTTTCCAAACATGTATAGGGAGTGTAGTATATGCATCCGACATAGGTAGCCCTCCAGCACCACCTGAGGCATGATTGCCATGTTTTAAGCAATATAAAGCAGTGCTAAGCAGCTGTTACCAATATCTAGTATATGTAAACAAAATTGCTTGTGCAATGTTGGCCAAGGTCGGGCAAAGTTGAACAAAGTCAGTTAAACATGCTCATAACTGCTTTACTGTTCCTTAAGCAGTCTGGTCTGGCCAGAATGAAAATAAAAAGCAGTGACAGGACTTGAACCCAGGATACTGTGCACTATAGTCACAGTACTGAACCACTAAGCCATGATAGCATTACAGTGGCACAGATACAGCAGGACAATTGTATACTAATGCAAACACAAAGCAATGCTGTGTCATGCCCCTAATGAGGCAAATAGGTAACCTCCCCCACACGCCTATGCAGACAGAGAACATCAGGCCAGGCGTTGTGATGTGGGATGTGTAGGCTATGAAGTTGCAAGCTAATATATGTTACAATGGATGCTAAGATCTGTAGTACAGTAGTATGCCCCAAGCCAGTATGATAGACAACAGTACAGACTGTAATGGTGTCCTTCACATAGCAGTGCAGGCACAGCGAATGTATATTAAGTGTCAGATGAAGCCCACAACCTATGTACACCCACAGTAACAATCCGGTGTGCCCACAGGTGGAAATGTACAAAGAATAGTTGTCCCCCCTGTATGTAGAAATATTGATAAGTCTATGCAAAGTGTCTCATGGAAGCCCTGCAGGCACAGCATGATCCCTGTTGATCTATGACACGAAGGTGAGGCCTGCTGTAAAAATACACCTTGATTTACCATACACATATAGTATAAATGTGTAATGTGGATTTCTTTCAGCATCACACTGAAAGGTCAAACTGGGCATGCTCACATACTTAAAGAAACAAAGCAAATGTCAGGCAGGAACATACTGAAAGGTCATACTGGGCATGCTCACACACTTAGGCTAAATACGGATGTAATAATAAGGGATCCATGGGCAAATGTGTATGGTCATCACTACATCCAGAAACACATTTACAAAGTGGTCTGAAAATCCTGCTATGTGTACACACAAACTGCCAAGGTCTGTGCATGTAGGTCATAGGAGGTTGCCACTACTCAGCAGTCATCAGACCTGTCAGAGAGTACCACAACACACCTGCGATGAATCTGACTAGGCACGTTCATCAGCTAGAAAGACCAATGAAGTACCTTAACAAGAGGATTACTGGCCTCAAATAGTTGCCCCATGCAACAAGAATGAATGTAACACAAGAAGTACTCTGTTGCATACTGTCTACGCTGGAGATCTCTGCCCCCAATAGACAGGTCCAAGTCATGGTTACACTCAGAACTGTTCTGAGTCACAGCTCAATGGCACTAAATGTATAGACCCTACTGATATTGGCAACATCCTGGCAGATAGGATCAGTGTTAACTTTACCCCCCTCTCACCTATGAAAGAGCACATGTCTATAATGGAAGACTGCAAAGTTGCTGTCATCACAGCTGCACAGGTAAACAACACTCTCCAAAGCCAGTATCACAGCAGCCATGGGACTAGACAACTTCCCAGGTTGTGTAGCATCTACTACCCTGAAGTAAACATTAACATGGAAGGTCTGTGGCTACTGAAGTTTACAGAGGACTGCAAACTAGGAGCCATCATTGTAAACACTAAAGATGTGGATATCATACAAAAGGGCCTCACTGAGACAGATGGCTGTTGTCCAAGCCATGTGCTGTAGCTCAATGCCAAAAGGTGCATTATCATCACCTTTGTTAAAATCTCTGTAGCCAGGAACTATAATATAGGTGGTAGTATACCTCACACTGTAAGTGTGACAACAGACCCTGGGTCACAGGTGGACAGTAGATACAACTGTGATAAGCACATTCCCACAGTAGTCAGGAAACTCTCTTATGTGGCACACCTCATCACAAAATGTGTCTCATGCAGAATAAAAGAGGACAGTGTCCCCCCCTACTCACCACTCACTAGAACTATAAAAGAGTACAATGCCACTGTTGCTATGTACCTCACAAGACAACTACAACAACTGGAAAGCCAGTAGCAATACCTCAGAAAGAGCATTATTGGCCTGAAATACATGCCATACACAGACCATTGCAAAATGCCCCATCCGTACTCCCTTGCATATCGCTTACTCAGAGGTGTTCACTACCTAACATACAAAGCTATGTCAAACATAGAGCTGCTGGATATGATCCACATAAAACACTCACAATCACTCTGACCTTTGGACCCAAAACCACAAGTGAAATACAGAAGGAAGGGGTGTAGCCATTTACCTTATGGATATCCACGCTTTTAGGTTACTGGCACAGCATGAGGCCTTGGAGACCATGCAAGTGCAACTAACATTGGGCAAAGCTGCCCATCAGATTGTAGTCTGCTATAGATCACGTACCTTGTCTCAGGAACCTCACACAGTATTCTGGAGAACAATGGCAAATATAAAGGTCCTATCAAATACCATTATATGAGGAGATTACAACTACCCAAACACTGAGTGTGTAAATTACTCATATACAACATCCTTTGCCCAATGTGTCCTACAGTTAAGAAACTCCAACACCCTGGTACAGCTGGCAGCACGTCCACTACAGGTGACAACATGCTGGACATGATCATCACCAACATGGGGTACCAGTGTTCCACAACAGAGATAAACCCCTCGCTGGGAATATCAGATCCTGAAGTAATCACACTGGACATCCACATCCCACCCTCACACCCAGTCAGTGAAACCACTGTGAAGATATCTGCAAAAGCAAACTGCACACTTCCCAAGACCAAAGTGGAAAGTTCCGAAGACCTCTTGCTATAGGATAATGGTATGCAATCTGCAGAAACATTTACAAGTGCCTCCTCTGAGCATATACAGGGATGCATGGAATGAGACATCAGAAATAAAACCAAGATGCACTCCTCCAAAAATAGGACAACAAGCAGGTGTTTGTTGTCCATAAATAAGCTAGACAAGAGAAGGAGGAAACGAACACATGATAGATCCAACTTCACTAAAGGAAAGGCATCACTGATCATTATCATGAGGAAACAATGATCACTCATAAAATAATCCAAGGAGGGTTTCTAATGACAAATAGCCAAGGAATGTAAGAATAGCAACCACAAAGCCTTCGGTCGCTATACCAGACATGTAGGTGTCAACTTCCAAATATGCTGTCAGTTACCGAAAAAAAGAATGAAATACACCAAACCAACTTTCATTGCCCACATCCAGGAGTACAAGTTCAGTGTAAACTCCCCACCATCACCTCCAAAAGGGCCTGTGTCCATCACAGAAGGATGCAGAGACCCAGATGTCTTGGACATGCAGGTAAAGACAGCCCTCACCAAAACTAAGAACATAGCATCAATGTGACTGTATGCTGTCCCAGGCTGCGTCTCACACTAGGCCCATAAGGAACTACACACTCATCTACATTCACTGTCCAGACTCAACCGTACCACAGGCTATGTACCCAAAGAATGGCTTATACTAACAGTCATCCAGCTCCACAAAGGGTGTGCCAAAACAGAACCTGGAAACCATTGGCCAACATGTCTACTCAGCTGGGTCCACAGAGCTTTTGAGCCAATTGTCATGGATCGCATACACTGAGACAGTGGAGATCTCCAGACACTGGACTCTACAAAACTTTGCCTTGATAAAGGCAGATCCTGGCTCCCAAACCTAGTTGAGTTATTTAAAACAGTTACCATGAACATAGATGGAGGTGAAAGTAGTCCACACTGCACACCTGGACCTCACTAAGGGCTTACTACACCATTCCCCACTCTGTCAACACGGACAAGTGTACCAGCTTGAACATTAACAGCTATGTTACAGGATGGGTAGCCAAGTGGCTCACAGATCAACACACACATGTTTATAGTTGCGAGCACCATGTCCAACTCTAAGCCAGTCACAAATGGCATCACACAGGTCTTGGTCTTGGGACCCCACCTGTACAGTAGATACTGCTCAAAGGTACAGGGAAGCATGGCAGGTGCATAACTGAACAGGTTTGCAGATGAATGGTAACTGTGGTCCATAATCGACTGTACAGATGACACAGACATCCTCCAGAAGTGTCTTCCAGAGACAGATACCTGGTGACAAAACTATGCCCTCAAGCTGAATGGCAAAGAATGCATAGTCATCCCCTTTGGGTAAAACAGAGTGCACACAAATTACCACATAGGTGGTAATCTAGCATGTACGGAGAAAGTCATTATGGCCCTGGGGACACAGGTAGATACTAAACTCACCTTTGATGATCACATGCCCAAAGTGTTTAGACATTCCTTCAATGTAGCCCATCTAATGTCACCTAATGTAACCCATGTCGTATAGTCTGATGATGTCACCATCCTACAAATATACCTGTGGAAAGGGTAATTCCCAGTAATGTGTATAGTGCATCTTGTTAATGTGTACCCCTCTAGTATCATGAAGTAGTTAGGGAGAGGTTTGAATCCTGCACTGGACAACTGTGTGCGTATGTGTTCTCCTTGGGAAGGAGTAACCATTTAGGAGAGTAGTGAAACACCTCAAAAGTGGTAAACTAACCTTTGTCAAGTCCGATTATGTCACCATCCTACAAATACACCTGTGGAAAAAAGAACTCCCAGTAATGTGTATAGCGTGTCGTGTTAATGCTTATTCCTCTAGTATTATGACATAGTTAGGTAGGAGTTTGAATCCTGCACTGGACAACTGTGTGTGTGGTCTCTTTGGGAAAGAGAAACCTTTAAGGGGAGTAGGGAAACACCTCAAAAGTGGTAAACTAACCTTTGTCAAGTCTGATGATGTCACCATCCTACAAATACACCCGTGGGAAAACAAACTACCAGTAATGTGTATAGTGCGTCATGTTAATCCCTACTCCTCTAAAATCATGAAGTAGTTAGATAGGGGTTTGAATCCTGCACTGGACAACTGTGTTCGTGTGTGGTCTCCTTGGGAAGGAGCAACCTTTTAGGGGAGTAGTGAAACACCTGAAAAGTGGTAAACTAACCTTTGTCAAATCTGATGATGTCATCATCCTACAAATACACCTGTGGAAAAAAGAGCTCCCAGTAATGTGTATAATGTGTCATGTTAATGTGTATTCCTCTAGTACCACAAAGTAGTTTGGTAGGGGTTTGAATCCTACACATGGTGAGTGTGTGTGTTGTATGTGTGTGACACTGCTGGTCAATGTGTGGTGGGTTTTGCTTTTTCTACTGTATGACATATCAGTATTCATTGCACATGTGAGCTAGCTGGATGGCAAATACATGTATGTACATGTTACCTAAATTATTGCATGTGTGGGAACCCTACTTTCTCCAAGAACACAGCTGTCATCCTTGCCAGAATGTGCTGCTGCTTCCCAGACCTTAGGCCACATCTGTATGCTTGTGACAAGCCCAGCAACTGCAGTGATCCCTAGCCTAGGTCATCTGTGTCACACAAAGTCATTACGGTTACTATTGGAATGTGTGGGTGAGGGTCTATGGCCGAGGTATACATCAGACCTGTTCAAACGCAGCAAAGTCTGTCAATGATGACTATTCATAACAGGTGTTGAACAACCTTTGTGGATATGCATGCAGACCCCTTATTGCTTATGTGATCCACCGAGGGATTTGAACATACCTTTGGAAAAGTGATTAACAAAGGACAGATGACGTAACACTTGGTTGCATGTACACATCGGTACCTGTTCATCATGTTGTTGGCCACTACCTATGTGGTACTGTGGGGATAATATGTTCCATAAAGGTGGATGACTATGCTTAGTTTGTCTTACAGCTTTCCAGCATGGGTTTGACAACAGGCATCTGTCTGTATGATACCCTTGTGCAGGATATGTGTGTTATCTGGAGAATGCATTATAGGCCACAGTTTGCATTACCAGACATGGATGGACATAGCCCTACTGTGATTGCTTGTACCTAAGAGAGCTATATGCCAAACAGGAGTGGTGTCAGTAATGGGTGCAGGTGAATACCAGTGGTCACTGGCATAGTATAGTACCTGAAGGATCCAAATGTAGCTGTGTGTCCTACATCTGTATGTCGGTTGGCAATACATCATCTAATGATTGGTTATGGTCAGGCTGTGGAGGTGATGTATACCACCAGAATGCAAAACAATGACAGATAGTAACAGTATCACCCACAGCACAGTTTCAAACCATGTCATACACACATGTGTAGTCAGGTTCCAAAATGTGTGTAGTACGATGCATACTGGCCACCAATAGAAACTATGGAGTGTTACTGTGTAATACAGAGCATGTCACCCTGGCCATGTGTCCACTATGCACGTACATGCAGACAGTGCACCTCCACCATGTTCACAACTGTACACCTGCAAATCTGTGCTACACACATCCCACACATACTGTCCACTCTCTAACACATGCTGCCAATGCTGCAAACATCAGCCAAGTGGCACGTGTCCAGACAATACACAATTGGAACCAACACTGGTGTAAACAACACTACAATGACAATCATAGCATTAATGCATCATGCCTGCTCAGCTACACCTTCAAGCATATCGTTACATTGTACTGCTGACAACATGCTAACATTGCTTTACTGCTATAAAGATACCCTGTGCATCAGCACCATGGTAGCCTGTTCCTGCATCGATGTTACAGATGACAGGAGGTGGCACAGGTTTCATCATATGCACAGGGTGTGTTGTTCTTTGCCAGAGGCCTACAGTGAGCCTTCTGATTGACATGTATGTGTGTGTGTGTGTGTGTGTGTGTGTGTGTGTGTGTGTGTGTGTGTGTGTGTGTGTGTGAGGGGCAAGAATACTGGAATGGGCCAATGTTGATGTAATGTGTGTGGGTATGTGTTAGCCCTAGGTGTCTGGAGTATGTGTGTGTGTCTGCATGCACACAGTTCCACCATGTGGCTGCCATATACAGGTATTAGTGGGACAGCCACAGACTGTACCTGCGAGGCTTCACAGATCACCGTCTCTGGCCAAGGATGCGGTACCTGTGCCTGGCAGGGGTGCTACTGACACTATCAGGTACTAAGCCAGATTGGGTACTATCCCCAGAGGTGGATGGATGTACACTGGACACAGGCCCTGCTGGGACTGTCCAGAGCCACGTGCACATGGTCTACTAGGATGTTCTATGCACAGCCCACCCCCAACATTGCTGGGGCTGGTGCTGGCACTGTGGGAATGGTTGTGACTTGAGGGACATCCACAGCGACTGCCAGCTGCTGATGTTGCTGGCATACATCCACGTCGACGACTCAACCAACCCGCACTGTCCTGACACATGGACATGACATTGCGGAGGATATCTAATGTCTCTCCCCAACGTCTATCAGTGACCTCTGTGTAATGACGGATGGCACCTGCTAGGTCACGGATACTGTCAATGACAGCAGTGTTATGTGCCCTCTGTGCCCTTAGTCCCTGTCTGGTGTACCGTTCCATATGTGCCTGTGCCTCCATGACAGCCTGGAACATGCATGACATTGTCAGACCTTTGGCACATCTGCCAGTGGCATGAAGAGCAGCAGTGCTCCTACAAGAACCTCTGGCCATCTGCCTATGTGGTACCCTTCCAGACATCTGGGTATGGCTGCTGTGTTGGGATGCATGTGCCATGGATACCACACTGTCCTGGCCAATGCCAACTGTATGCTGTCCCTCAACTATGGGCATTGGTGATGGATGTATTGGCAGTATGACTGTATGCATGGATGGGGTGGACAGCTGTGTACTGTCGATTGGTGGCCCAACGACAGACCCTGGCAAACATGCCTGTGCCTCAACACACCTATCATCAGTATCACTGTTTTGCTCAGTGACATCAGTTTCCCTGCTGCAGTGAACCAGCCCAAGGTCAGCACCTGTGAGAGGGAGACAGGAAACACACTTTACGACCTGTACATGATGCCGGCACACATGCATACGTGGACACATGCACACTTGAACACATGAACACATGAACACATGAACACTTGCACACATGCATACATGCTCACATGAACACACGAACACATGAACACACGAACACATGCACACATGCACATATGCACACATGCACGCATGAACACTTACACACATGCACACATGCACACAAATGCACTCATCACTAAAACACACACACACACACACACACACACACACACACACACACACACACACACACGCACGCACACACACCACCACCACCACCAACAATCCAGAACATAATCAATAGCAGGTGAGGGTGGGGTACAGTATCACAAGGCAAACAGTGATATCACACGTGTCAGCATGCAGGATGAGTATTTCACAACAGCATGCAGTGCGGGTGTTGACAGCCCTTGCCATTAACACTATACATGTCTTTGATGCATGTGTGTTGTTGTTCAGTGATTGGCCTCACCATGGAACGCACTGTGTACATGGACACGACAGTGCTGAGCAAGTATTATAAGCTCTGCAATGTTCTGTGCACTATCTTTCACAGGTATACATACCATGGCTGGATGTGTATCTGTGTGTCACATAGATATCCATTTCTGATTAGAGCGTCTGTGTCTTCAGCAGATAATTGTGGACATATGATTAGCACATGCATGCTATATATACACACAGGATGAGTGGTGCATGTTAACCTGATGGAATACCACTGCTCAACATGTCCATTGTACAGTGGTTATGGTGAGTGTAGGACATATTGTGGGCATGCCAGTGCCAGACATGACATGGCATGCTACAACACAACTGCAACATTAAACATCACACAGACACAGTGTGTGTCATTTGACCTATACACTCAATAGCATTACATGACATATAGGTTTCACTTTGTACAAATGGTGATTACTATGCATATTGTGTATAGGTGCCTATGTTTGCACACACACAACAATGAGGTGCATAGCAGGTAATGCTATGTGTAGTACTGTGGTCATTGTAACTGGATGGGGTGTACTACCATGAGCCATCATCATGCAGCATCATGTGGTCACACAATGCTACTAATGTGTGCCACACTGGCACATACCATGCTGTACTGGAAATGCAGTACCATGGCTACAGTCACCATTTCACAGACAGTTGTTACATGGGTTTGTAAGGTGCACAATAGGAGGCATTGCCTACCATGAATGTGTAATGTGTCAAAGTGTGTCGCACAGACACATGTGAGGTATCTACCCCTCAGGTACATTATGTGTGCTGTGTGGATGAAATGTGGGATACTGTGGTGTGACCTTACAGTGGGCATCTGAATACGCCATGTGTAGCATGTTAATGTGTACGGCTTATGACAGTGTTTTGTATGTTGTGTGCATGTGTATCGACTCTGCCTATCCAATGTCCACATCAGTGTTGCCACAATTGTGTGGAATGCTCTGTGTATTGTATGTGTTATAGGCAGCTACCCACGTTACTGGGATGTGCATAGTCACACAGCAAACATGCACAGCATGCATTATGCATATGCGTGTTATGTGTACATGGCCTATACCTCACCTATGACATGCACATTTAATTAGCAGTATTAAAGGTAGAAAACACTCACCAGCATGGGTCAGCTGCCTTGCTGTCACACAAGAGGGACCTACAAGGATATGAGACACTTTGTCAGTGGCAACAAGTGTTGCATTGCTACTGTGTGTTTGCAATCATACAGTAGTACAATGGTTGACAGTCACAGGCATACAGATTGTAGTCCTAATTATTACCATTGCACAACACTAGGGACCACATTGTCTAACTACACAGTACACATCTCACATAAGCATGCTCTAACAATTGAGGTGACAGCAGTCTACAGCTATGCCATGTTACCTGCGTGCTCCATGTCAGCTTGCTGGGTGACTCCGACCTCCACGATGACACACGTTAGTTGTTGGGGTTGTTGTTGGCCAGGAGCCACCTGGCTCAGGAGAAGCTCCTCCACTCTGGTGGGGGGGGGTGGATGGATACCCCCCCCCACCTGTGGCAAGCTGCTGTCTGCGGATATCAGACACACGCTGCCAGACATGTCTTATTAAATCACTGCAGTGATGGCGTACCTGCTCATATGTCCGGTTATGCATGCCTATGTCATTTACCCAACGGACAAGCTCTTGCCACAGCGCGGTCCACTCATGCTGGTCCTGGCTGGTTCTGGAGAACAGCAGGGCATACTGCTGCACCAGGATGGATGTTATTACCTCTTCCTCCGCCATGCTATAGGTGGGATTACAATGGTGGGACATAGCCCTGGAAGGCAATGAAACAATATGTGTGAGCAAGTCATGAGGCACACGTACATTTCTTATGTACATATATCAATTAACTGCCATATATAGCAACCTATTGGCTGTCAGAGGATACACACTTTCAAAAACACATCTCAGTACTCAACCCACAACTGCCTGACAGTGCCTGGCACACTCTATATATCAAACCACATTTTGCTCAGCAATGAACTTACAACAGTATGTAATACTATACAACAGTACATGGCACACTGTATGCGACACAATGCACAACATAGACACAGGCGCTATATATCATACTAATGCATCATGAAAAGTGTAATCCATTGCAATGATTGTAAAGTCCAGTGACAGTATCACTGGTATACCACACTAGTAATTGATGGCAGACCCCTGCCTAACATATGTGCACATTCTTGAATATAGGTGGCATACTGCTGTACTACACCATACATCCTGTAACACACATATTACTGTGGCCATGGTACAGCCATACACACACACACAATCATCAGACATACATATCAGATACATAGGTATGGCAACACAGGTGACCTTTACTTGCGTACCTTACAGTACTGTGTGTCAGTAGTTACGAGACCGTATGTCTGAGGTATGTAATCTGTGAGGACTACAGGGAACACACGGAACAGTGGTTCCAATCAATGTGGATGTACATCATACTGTGCTGTTTAGACATACAGCCTCAGGTAGAACTACTGTTCATACAGGGGTGGATTCGCCAGCAGTAACACAGAATAAGCATGCATGTACTGCTTTGGCCTACAATGGGCACCCCAGTCAACAACAAGGGACTATGTCAGAATGTATGGCATACTGCTTTTTCAGCCTAGCAATTGTATACACATCTTTTGCTGGGATCACAGCTTGGACACATAATACCATGACAGAAACAGTTTCCCACTAAGCTATCACACATAAACCAAACTCTGACACATTCACAAACACATTCAACATCACACTCAGTCAAACTCACATAGCAATTATTGCAACAAGTAATTGTGGGTGTGTATCACTTCATAGGTAGGTAAGAGGCTATTGGCCTAGGGCCTATAGATGCCTAGTCATACGCTACCCTGGGCTTTGATACACTGGTCATTGCATTTCACGTGGCCCTGTCAAGCAGAGACACAGAGATGATTGCAAGCGTGTATTCACTATCTCCCATACAATCTTTGTGAATATTTATGATGACTGCTAATTAGGAGCTTTGTTTGCTATGGATAGTTGGTTTGTTACGGAGTATGGGATGTCTCTGAGATGGAAATCTATCCCTCCAGCATGTGCTGTTTGATGTGGTCAGAAGGTTTTGGTCCCTAGAGCATGTAGCACATAGGGATTGTGATCTGTTTACATGCAGCATGTCCAACAGCTCTGGTTTTAACATAGCTTAGTATGTTAGGCAGAGGTCACCTCTGGTTAGGCGGTATGCGACACAGTGTAGTTGTGGGTTTGTGAGGTAGTCTGCATAGGGCATCTGTTTGAGGCTGGTATTACTCTTTGTGAGGTATGTCTTTCTCATTACCAGTTGCTGTGGATGTCTTGTGAGGTACAGTCCACATGGGTCATTATACTCTATAATGGGCTTTATGTGTGATGAGTTGAGGGGAACACTGACCTATATTTCTCTGGATGACACACCTTTTGTGATGAGGTGTGGCAGGTAGACAGATTACATGACTAGTGTGTCACTGTGATTATTGAAGGGGAGACTACAGTCCACCTGTGTCACCTGGTCTCTTATCACACTTTCAGTGTTAAGTATACTACCACCTATGTGGTAGTTCATGGGTACAGAGTTTTTGCCAGGAGGGATGCCAATGCAGTTTCAACATTGAGCTTGGGTCCATGGCTTTGTCACCAGCTATCTGTCACAGTAAATATGACCCTCTCTCTCTCTCTCTCTATATATATATATATATATATATATATATATATATATATATATATATAAACACTTACATATGAACACACATTGGTGTACATATAGATAGCCATATAGGCACATATACGGTCCACCTTTCATGGTGGGAATATCAATTATGTGAAGTTTGCGAGGTATACTGTTATGTACTAATATTGCACAGTGTTGTGCGGAATGCATTTAAGGTATTCTTAGCACATGTAGCTTTAGCAGGCCTCACTGGCTGCAACACTGCAAACCTGACAATTCATAACCACAGTGTTTAACCACCACATGTCATATACCATCACTGTATGCTGTCATGTTTGCCACACACTACAACCTACATAGAAGTATGCACATAACAACCTTCAACAACATATATATGTCCACCCTTCAAAAACAGTTGCAGTATGTCCCTTGCTCTGTGCACATGTACATATGCTTATATATCTGACACACACAGATCTCTCCGTATGTGTGTGCCATACACACACAAGGTCCACACTGTTGTAAGTCCATGGACCTCACAGCTGACCTGCTGGGCCTTGCTGCAACATGAACAGGTGTCACATGTGAGCACACAGTAATATCAGAGGGTGTATATATAGCTGCAAATGCTAGATTAGCATACTAGCCTGGTACAGCTGTTGCCAATGCTAAGCTACATGTTAATATGACTATCATGCATGTGTTACTCTGTCACATCCTTGTTTATATAACTGTATGCACTACTCCCCCAAACAACCATTGTACACACTACTGTACAAAACAGAGATAACATTGATCAGATGTTTTACATTTAATGCTGAACTACATATATCACAGTCATGTCCCACTGCACACACCTAAACACTGATTTCTCCATGGCAGTAGTTATGCACGGCATCTGTGCATAGATACGTATCACTGCCACATATCGATGATTCAAAGTATGTAGATTACTCTTCAGAAATATGTTCTACATGCCAGTAAATGCATATCAGTTGCATACCTTTAATTTGTATTGGTTTGTATTATTAAGTTCCGTGTGTGTAGTAATAAAAAATATTTTTATATATATTTTTTTTTTTTTGGATTTTTTTTCCTGTTGCTGTGGCTGTTGCTGGTGTCCGTCTGTCTGTCTGTGTCTCTCTGTCTTGCTTTCTGGCTTTCTTGCTGCTTGCTCTCTCTCTCTCTCTCTCTCTCTCTCCGTGGCTGCAATGAAATGATTGCATGTGTGCACAGCAAGTACATGCTGCTTTTAGTGGCATCTGCACATGTGCATGTGATGGCCTCTGCACCAATTGGTGGCCACCATTTGGTAATTGCATGCAGCCTGCTGTGTGGTAATTGCAGTACTCACTGTCATAGCAACCCAATGCTATAAATTGTTAGGTCAGGTAGGCATAGGCCTTTCAGCTTTCCAAAGTGGGGCCCATGTTTGTTTGCTGTGGACACCGTAGTGTAAGTCAAGAAGGTTGGTATACTTCTTCTAAATGTTGCTTAGGGTGTAGCCAGTTATTTGTAGGTTGTACTCAGACCTGAATGTTGTCTCTCCCAGTACACAGTTGACGGTGTAGAACTGTACTCACCCCTAGAAATGCTAACACAAGATGCATGGGAGTATGGAGTTTCTTTACAACAGCTACAATTAGCTGCCATACATATGTAGTTATTGAGATGTTTCCATTTGGCACATGAACTGTTTGGGTACATCTATACTGTGGATATTAATGTACTCACTTCTGCAGTGTTTGTGCTTTTTATTTTGTTGACATTATCACAGGATGCTCATGAAACTGGACAATTCCAGTACTGAGTATGCCTACCCACATCCTTGCTGTATCTTGAACACACTAGTATTTTGTACATTTGTGTGGGGATTGTCCTGCTATGATACTGTGTGGGGGTTGTGAAGTGCTGCTGTAACAATATTTACTGCTAGAATGTCTGGTTCTGTTATCACAGTCATGTAATGCAATTCCTCAACTGCTGGTATAGTTCCACAGAAGATGTTTTGTGTTATGGCATTCCTACCTTTCCTTTACAGTCACACATTCTGATGCATGATATATATATTTCAGCAGCATTTTGCTGTATATCTACTGTGGCCTAGTGGTACTTCATGCAGTTTAGTGTGTCCAAGGTCTGGGGTTCGAGACTGGCAGTGGTGTTTTATTTTGCTGCTGAGCAGAACAAGGCCCCTCATATGCATAGTGACTAAGGCACTTTTAAGCAGTTGTAAGCAGGTTTGCATGGGTTTGCGTGATGCTTAGCAATACTTAGCTAAGCGCACACATGCGCACACTCATGCAAGCCCGCTAACTACTGCTTAGAAGTGCTTACTCCCGCTAACCTCTGTGCTAATTTCTTTGAAAGAAAAGAAAATGGGGTGATAGGAAAGTGGTGAAAAAGGGGCACAAAAAGAGAAAGACAGTAGGGAAAACAGCTTGGGATGTGCAGGACAGGTGTAGGGAAGGCCCGTAGCTGCCCATTTCTTTAACAGCAACAGCTGTGCATATAATAATAATTTGGATGGAATTTTGAAACCTTCCACTCATGAGAGAGGGGTGAGGACAACAAAGTATGTTGCACTGCCAATTAAATTTCAGTTTATGTGTCCAGTGGACATTGTGCAAAATGGGCAGCTATGTATGGGGCATAATTTTTTTGTGGGAGCAGATTGCCTCTTTTTTTTTTTTCAGGTGAGAGTGGTATGTGGGGTTGGGGAAGTAGGTATATTTGGGGAGGTAGGTTGGGGAGGTAAACAGACAAGACAAACAAGACGCATACAGGGGCAGAATATGACACATGGGGTGGGTGAACACCATTGACGGGGAACGGTATTTGGAAATCTAAAGCCCATGAGCCCACAGATGGCAACAGTGGAACTGACATCCCCACCCATGGGCAGTCACCACTGCACCTTCACAGCCCAGAGGGTGGCTGTGCTGGGGGCTGCATAGGAGGGGCAGGCTCACCAGTGAGTCGTGCCACTCTTGCATCGAGCTAGTGTAGAGGATCAGCGACTGAACGCTTGATCTCCCTACGCACCACAGCCTGGACCATTCAGAGGGTGAGAGGTGGCCCTCCTCCAGCCAAGCTTGCACGGGGGGGGTGAGCCCCATCCCCTGCAGTGCTTCCACCTGAAGGTGGCACAAGGCCACCGGAGGAGGAGGTCCCGGGCTGGGCACCGGACATGCTGGTGCCAGGTGCCATCGTCAGTTGAGGTGGGAGAGGAGGGTCCACTGGGACCGGCCTTCCCATACGTTCTATGTTTAGCAGGATTTAATGACAATATGGGTTAGTAACAGACAACCGCATTCCAAATTAGTTGTAACAGCATGCAGTAGTATTCCCATTAACCCAACACACAAGAATTCCAACAGTTGAACAGCAAGCATAACACATGCATATTTAGAACAACAGTGGATATTCCAACAGCATGCAGGGTTGATTGGTGGCAACAGGCCACCAAGATTGTGGTATGTGAACAGGGCACATGCATCAAAGTGCATGCAGATATTTATGAACCAATAGGACATATGTCCCAACAAAGTTTTTCAGATTACACATACCCACTTAGGTGTGGAATGGCATTATTTATGACCATAAAGTAGTGTGGAAAAAGATCACTCCATTAACAACTTATATATACTTATAACTTTACTCTACATTCCTACTGACTGCAGGTATATATCCCCTACATGCATTACACTAGGCAGTGTCCATTAAATTGTGAAATGGGTTTTAATAGTTGTTCATTTACCTGACCTGTATCTGACATACAAACTGTTCAAGATGCAGATGTTACTGCTACGTATTTATATATTTAATTTATACTCATATATCTACATATCTGGCTGTCTTCAGGTGACAGTATCAGCTACATTTACACAGACCCCTACATTTCTAGCAGCACACTGACATTTGTGGGGAACACAATCAGAAGCTACTCATGTGCCTGATTAAGCTGTACATGCTAGCCATGAACCAACAGTTGAGGACTGTATATACGCTTAAGAGCTACTGGCATTTCCTTCATCCACTTTATATGGACCTACACAAGTGTGGATTGACAGCACTTAATACAACTGTACTATTTCCATAATGAAAGGGTACAACAACATATCAAAGAAAGTGACATGGACACAGTCCAGGAATTATACCTTTATTAATTACATTACACACTTTTGTAGTGGCTCTCTCATTCATTTCATAGTTCGGTGCATGCAGAATAATTTTATTCCAGACATATTATACCTTTATTAATGGGTTACAACACTTTTTCTGCATGTATTTTATATTACAATACATGCAGAGACTTTATTCAAGACTTATTATACCTTTATTAATGGGTTACAGCACTCTTTGTCATGCTCTCTCACTTATTTTATATAATAATACATGCAGAATAATTACTAACCTGCCTGGTGGCACAGCCTTAGCAGCCTATCTGCATAGGCTTGCCGATTCACAGCATGGACACCTAAAGCTGTGAAGTAAATGAAGGGATATTGAGACATACCTATCCATTATATGGACTACAATAGCATTCCTTACATACTTCATTCCATGGCTACCTACTCAGTAGTGGGGCATCTTGCATGTCACGGGCCTCCTGTATCCATCGGTTCAGTTGGTCCTGCTTCTGTCTCTTCAGGTCTGCATGGTGGTGATGGACCTGCTCACCAGTCCAAGGGATGCCTGTGGCACTGGTGAGATCATGAGCTAACCGGTTCCAAGCCTCCGCTTTGTACTCTGTCCCTTGGAACTGGCCCTGCAGGAGTCTTGATTCATGATGGTGAACAAGAAGCCAAACCATGTATTTTGACTCATCGATGCCCCACTGTTGCACTTGAAAGCAAGTACCCTCTCCAGCACCGGCCATTCTGATTGCAGATTGGAGCTACAACCAGTTATGGCATGTATTCCCGCCTATGATGCTTAAATATGCCTCATTTCCCGCACTTATTTGTGATTGGCCATTTTTGAAAATTCTCGGCTAACAGCAAACCTGCTTAGCAATGGTTAAACTTTCATTTATAAGTATATGTATGTTAACAGTGCATGTTTATGCTAAGCTGTCATGGCTTAGTGGTTCAGTACCTTGATTATGGTGCACAGTGTCCTGGGTTCGAGCCTTGTCATTGCTTTTTATTTTACTACTGTCCAGACAGGCTAGGGGGTGTGACTGTGTTTAGGCGGCTTTGCTCAACTTTGCTCTATGTTGCACCACGTTGTCCGACGTTGCCCTACAGTGCACTGGTTAGCGTGGTGTGCAGCTCCACACAAACCTATTGCGCTATGTAAAGCACTGCTTAGCTATGGATAACTATATTGCGCCAGGTAAAGTGCTGCTTAGCTATGGGCAACTATATTGTGCTGGGTACAATGCTGCTTAGCTATGGGCAATTGGCTACAATGCTGCTTAGCTATGGGCAATTATATTGCACTGGGTACAACGCTGCTTAGCTATGGGCAATTATATGTCAATATCCTTAATGCTGCTCACCTTCTTATATTTATATATATACATTTTGTTTGCTAATACATTGGCCATTTCAATGCTTTTTAATAAAATTTCATTCATATATGTCAGGAATTATTTTATATACTAATTTAAAACATAAAATAGAAAGGTGAGTGGTGGGACTAGAACGGTGAATGCCTCCTCTTGGTGCGAAGGCTCTACCACTATGCTATTGCTATTTGGCTTGATTTGCATATACATTTGTTATTATGCTCTTCGATGTCGAAATTGCTAACTGTAGCTAAGCAATAGGCACACACGCGCAAATATGGGCAGCTATATGGTGAATAATAAAAAAAAAATGTTTTACTTTTTATTTCATTTGTACAGGGCTTTTTAATGTGGGGGAGGGTAGTGTTGGGGGTAAACACATTTGAGCGGACTCGCTCATATCTGTTGACATTTGCAGAGTTAGGCACTTGCAGGGGTGTGGATATTTGGACTGCTCGGCAGTCTGACATGCCCCCTGCACTTCTACATGCTCCATGTTAGCCTGGGAGTTGAGTCAGCATGCCCTCATGCATATGCATGATGCGCTGACATCTAACTCTTAGACGGCAGTCTCCAAGTAGGACTTTGTTCGTCCTACACGGAGGATTACTGAATTCCCCCCACACTCTAAACTATGTTACATTTTAACTCCAGGCTCTGTTCTTCTGTCACCCAGGTTACCCTTCCTACTGTAAAATTCCCCTTTCCCTATGACACATACCCCTTCTCCTCTCCATCTCTACTCAGTTGTTCTTCTTATAACAAATATTTAACTCCAGCTTTTTCTCTTTCCTATACCTGTGTAGTAATAGCTCTGAAGTTTTACCACATTTCTGATATCTCTTTTTACTTTACTGCATATTCAGACTTTTTATGTATGGGCAGACACACATCCTTCTTAACATCTCCTTTATTTTAGAATCAGTATTAATATAGAAAATATTTTGCTGCAATAATATTTGTAAACAAAAATATTTTAATATTGTATTACATTTTATGTAATATGCCTATATGAATTTGTAATGCAAAATGCCATTTGTAATAACTTTATAAGTATAACATTTGTAGAATGCTTTTTGTGATATAACCTGGAGCCTTTTTCCCTGAGCCTTTGCTGAAAATGTGTATCCTCTGGGCATAGTTAGACTTTCCTGGTAAACAAGAGACTATAATTAAATAAAGAGCTGTTTAGTTTAAATGTTTGCAAAATATGTAGAATTTAGTATAGAGTTATTGCTATGAAAGAGAGATTTAACACATCTGTTTACTTTAACCAGTAATTAGAAACAGAAGCAAAATTATTACTGTTAACCATTGTTGGATTGTCAATACAGGGAGTCTGAGTATAAACATTTACTCCATCGGCAAAAGCTCTTCACTTTACTGAAAGACCGTGCAAACTTGGAAACTGAATGTAGGTGTGGGAGAAAAGATAGTGAAGAATGCAATTTTTAGAGATTAAATAGACAAGGTGAAACTGGGCTTCCCTGCCTATTTCCACTTTTTAAAGAGAAGCTATTTGACATTTCATCAATATTTGAAAAGTAGAGGGATTTGAATAAGGCAGGCCATATTACTGATATTTTGAACAAAATTAAGTCCTGCAAACATTTTAAAAAGAAATCTGAAATTTACTCTGACAAAGGAGAATCACTGGAAGGCAAGTTTTGATCATTAGAAAATGTAATTCTTGTTGTAAGACGCTTCCATTTTAAGATGCATTATTTCTGCTAAGTAAGATGTTGGAGACACCTTTTACCACTCAGAAAAAGTGATTACGACTGTTAATCAGTTTAGCCCATTCTGAATTGTCTTTGTTCACATATTTTAATAATCATAAATCTTCTGCTTTCTTACTGGTGCTCTTAAAATACCTTGTAGCTTGGTTATTGTGCTTTTCATGGAAACTAGCTTTAGTAAGTTAATACTAATGAAGAACTGATATATAGGCAGTTAATCTATCATCAAGTGTTATTAGCAGGTACTACAGTTACTTATATTACAAATGTGAGAAATTAATAATTTCACACCCATTGAATCTGCAAAACATATGAGTTAACTATATAATTCAATATTTTAAGAGTAGTTTTAGAAAAAGCTAAATGTAAATTATTGCCCTGCAATGCGAGAAGAAATTTGGATCTTTGCTGTTATCAAGTAGAAATGAAACTAATGATATACCAATTAAAATAATTCTATATAAAGGTTTATGGGGCATTAAAAAGAGAGAAAGAGCGAGTTTATCTAGCAGTCTGTCAATGAAAAAGTCTACTAAATTCAAAATTCCACTAGCTCATTTAAAAGAATTAGACTTTGACATATGTACAGTTTCAAAAGTTTTCTTTATTTTTTAGCTAGCAGTGTATTCTGTACTGCATTTCAGTAATACGGCATGCCAAGCGCATGATTACTGAGCTTCTATAATATCAGAGTTAATTGGATTAAAAAAATAAAAACATGCAGGGGGATTTAATAAAGCTTATATAGTCTGTTTTCACTGTGTGTGTGTGTGTGTGTGTGTGTGTGTGTGTGTGTGTGTGTGTGTGTGTGTGTGTGTGTGTGTGTGTGTGTGTGTGTCACGCCACAACTCATACATGAACGCAGACTGTTTTGCATTCAGTAAATGGCTCTACATGATGTTTAGCACCAAGCAAATAAGGTAAATATCTTGGCATACTAGTTATGGTATAAGCAACTGAACTGCATGCTAATCAACCAATCCAACACAGTGAAGCTATGTAACAAGCTATAAAGCAACCATGTAGACTCCGTGGTGGCTTTCCCTGCGAATTCCAAAACCTACTGGAATACAGCCACAGAAAGGATTCTACACAGAAAAAATGTTAGGGGCTACTGCTGCTACTTTAATTTATTGTTATGTGCAACTGGCTGGAGCCTATGCTGCTGCTGTTGCCAACAGACCTTAGATTTACAAGGTAAGTATTTAAGCTGGAGTATATTGTGTAGTAATAAAAAGGAGATTAACAATAGCAACATATCCTTGTGTGTGCCACAACAAACATGCAGCTTTGACCCACCCACACACAAAAACAATCAGCCTTTGCTAATCAAACTATATATATAAACTATTAAATAGAGTTTTATGACTTACATTTCAGCATATGCAATATGTAGAGGACAAAATGCAAGCATGCCTCTCAACTTTGGTAATTCTTTATGCAGATATAGCCCAAAATAAGAGCCTTTTGTCTGTGTCCTCCACATAAACAAGTCTCCTCACCTTCAATTTCCCTAGCTGCACAGTTGCATTGTATGGTGGAGATTCAGGACTGTCAGCTCAGTGAAGATGCAAATGTGGTGTGAATTCATTAGAATTGCTGAATCACAAAATCTTGGATCTGTGTAGGAGATGTAAATGTAGTGCAGTCATTCCCTCAGTGTTTGTTCTTAATGGATTGCAAATGCGAATGATTACTGGTTGGGAGAAACAGCACTGCAGGCTGCCTTACTTCCACTGGGTGTGTCATATTAGATCAACAAAGTGTTAGATGTAAGGTCGGAAATGTAAGTAAGCAGTACACAAATCACAGGTTGTGTTCCTGAACATCCAACCTGCCCTTTGTTTCTTGACAAATGCATATGATATTATTTCCATGTAATATACTCACATATTTTAAGGCCAATGATATAGAATGGCTTACACACTGCATGCCAGATTAATGCAAAGATAACTGAAGAATGACTAACACACACACACACACACACACACACACACACACACACACACACACACACACACACACACACACATAACACAGATCTGTATATTTGCAAGCAATAATCAGAACAGGTTGTGTGACCACTAAGTGCACTACATCCAAATATAATTAATGTACATATAACAGTTGTATGGTTTCATATTACTGTAAATGATGTTGCAACTGGTTGTGTGCAGAATTATTTCAGTTCCTTATTGCAAAGCTGGGCGTGAGGCAAAGAGGGATATGACACCTATTGTGTGTTCTGAAAGCTCATTGGAGCGAGAGCTCAAATCCCCAGATCTCTGTAGACATATCTAATGTGGTTCCTAGTGTGTATGCCATAGATCAATTTTCCTCATTTGAACTACATATCCCTTTTTTGTCTATTTTCACTTTTCTGTCTTTGTTTTTTAATTTTTTTTCTGTTTCTTCTCATTCTTTGAACAATGCAGTGCTTAGCACAAACATGGGAAACCAGAGAAATGAATGGGTGGTTTGGCTGTGCTTATCTCGTTTGAGTGAAGAATGGCAGTGTACAAACTGGGCACTTGACCCCCCCCCCCCCCACCCCCATGCAGCAGACAGGACCCAGAGAGCCAAAAATGGAAACCGGATGCATTCAGTTAATAGTATCGGGCATCGCACAAACCCGTTACATGGCATTGAGCTGCAGTTAACAGCGATACCTTAACAATGATTATTAAAATAGGGAACATTATGCAACTATTCCTGTGGCAGCAGAGATAAGTGTAGAGCTGGAGGACAGATGGTCCTGGGTTCTAGTATAGGGTGTGCAACCTTTGTTTTACTGTTGTGACATTGCAGTTTATAGCAGTAAACTGCAACACAGACAAGTGATTTTTTTAGCCTTCTTTTGGCAGCAGGTGTAAGTGTAGGACTACCATATACATGGTTCTGGATTTGAATACAGCATATTCCGTACTCTTTTACTGTTGTTCCACTTCTCATTATAGTCACTCTCACTTATAATACCTGACAAGATGTAGCTGATATTAATTATATGTATGAGGGCTGAGGCATCAGTATTGTGTCAGTTATGTATTCATTTATCTATGTATTATCACATTTATTATCAAATGTATGACTGTGGATATATTGTGTACTATATTACTGTAAGTATATTTCTGCTATATGGACTGCTATGGCCTTTACATTTGTCTAACACACATGCACAACTGCCTATACATCAAATAACCTTGAATTTGATTTGTTTGCTGCTATTGTGCTCCACTTACCATCGCACAAACATGTTGCTTGGAGGTGCACACTGCCAGCTACCACATTTGTGCAGTGATAAATGGAGAGCAAAATTTTCAAACAGTGTGCACACTCCCAGTAAATGCAGTGACTGGAATTAGCAGGAAGGCATCATTCCCCATTACTCTAGATCCATGGCAGACGTGGCAGGCATTTATGGGGAAGGTGTCAGGTTTAGGGCACAGAGATGCGGTGTCCAGGAGTCCAAGATTTTTATTGGACTCCTATTTAAGAAACACAGTGCCAGGCTTTTGCAGGGGGCCTCTCCTGGCTCCCAGTATAAGTCAGAAGCTTGAGATAGTTTAGCCTGGGCTGTAACCATTGCCACTGGTATCCCCCACACTGGAGAACAATGTAGGCATCACTACAATGACCTCTGGAGGAGGAAGAGGGATATCCTCAACCATTGGGTTGGGGAATTTAGGACTGTAAACATCCCATACCTGTGTCCACCCTGATCTGCTCTGACATCTCTCTCACCAAACTCCAAGCTACAACCCAGTATTGCTTTACTATAGTCGAAAAATGGTTCTCAGAATTAAAACTTTTACTAAATCCTACTAAAACCAAGTTACTGCTATTTTTTCCATCTGTATCTACCTGCCAAGGTAAAGAACCTCCAAATGCCAATAACCCTACCTTCCACGTGGTTTCCACCAATGGCACCATCATAGAGCCTGTCTACTACACCAAACTACTCGGTGTGACCATCGACCACAAGCTCAAATTTGATATGCACATCAGCTTAACCATTAACTCTGTTAACAAGAAACTCGGCTCCATGTATAGAATAAATAACTTCTTAACCCCACACACCAAACTAACTATAGCTCACACCCATCTCCTCTCCACCCTCCTATATGCCTCCCCAATATTTTCATTCCTCAACAAGAGTGAGCTAAATAAACTCTCTACAGCTTATAACCATATAGCCAGATTCATAACAGGGATGCCTTATCGAACCCACCACTGCCTAAACCTAAAGGCACTTGAATGGTTAGAACTGCCCAACATTCTCAAAATCAACCAACTCACTGAGGCATTTAAGATAATTAACCAACCAGACAAATCCCCCTCACTGAATAAAATACTTACCCCCTACTCCAACCTAACCTGCCTCAGATCTTCTAAAAGTGTCCAGGTACAAACCGTCAAATCTAACAACTCTGGAGGTGATGCTCTCTATGCCAACTCCATTGGTAGGCTATGGAACTCCCTCCCAACCAGCCTAAGACTTATGACCTCGCTTAACCAATTCAAAAAACGCCTCAAAGAATTCCTCAAGTCCCACTGGCTATGCCCCTGTACCAAACCTGACTAACAAAAAAGTCCGGGCCTTTACCCCCCCGGAATTTAACCTCTTCCCTCTAGGCCGTACAATTGAAACATGTGAGACTATTTACTTAAGTTCTGTGCCTGTTTTTTACAGTATGTAAAGCCAAATGTTTATTTTTATTCTCTATTTTAACTGTATGTAAAGCCAATCGTTATTTTTATTGTCTTTTTCATTATAATGTTTTCATCTATACCTTATGAATTGTACCTTCTCTTCTTCTTGGAGCTTTTCTCCCCGGGCCTCTACTGAAAATGGACATGTATCCAGCTAGACTAGCCCGGTAAACAAATGTAAAATAAAATAAAATAAAATAAATAAATAAATAAAGTATCAACGCTAGAGAGTACATGTAAGGCTTAAAAGCTGAATATAGGCAAAACTGGTATTCATAATGGTATTCTGTTCTGTTCTGTTTTTTCTACAGCTGCCATGGACCGTGAGGTCAATATATGAACCCATGGGGATAGAGTGGCAAGGATGAGGGAAGCATGTGGTATGTATGCAGCAGAAGAGTAATGTTATTGTAGCATTAAAAGTTAAAGATAGCTTTTTGTATTTTATAGAGTTGTATCAAACTGAGCATGCATTACCTCTAAACCTATTAGAGCAAAAAATCTGGACAAAGTCAGAAATAATGGGGGAACAAAGGCCCCAAACCAGGGACACTTTTTAAATAATGCTCTTACAAACTTAGAAAGTTGATAGAATAACAGGTTTTGCAGTAGCATGAATTTTCTGAAGGGTGTGAAGTCTGATACTCAAATGTCTGTCATTATTTTCTGACTTCAACCTTCAGTGATTTGCCATAAAAATCACAATTTCATGATAAACAGACCAAAAATATGAGGCATAAATCTGGATATTCTGTGAAAATCTGTACAGTTAAGAGGTATGGAGGATACATATCTCAACTGTAAAAACAAGTATGCATGCATTACTCTGTAGCATAAACCAATAGTACAATATTAGACTTTAGTCTGAGGTTATCGGTACAAAGACCATGCTTCCCAACTACACAATACTGTTAATTATTCATTTATATGTAATTTAAAGGTTTAAAGTAAAAGCTCTATACCAGATGCACACATGCCCTGCTGTAAACTATTATCTATGTAAGTGGAACATGCATATGTGAAATATATGGATATGTCAAGGAGCACTTGCTGAAATCTGCAGTATAGTGTAGATCTGTGTTAGAAAAATATGCATTTGAATATATGTGAAATGCTAGTTTAAAAACAAAGTAGTATGTAATGCATTTTATTCTATTAATGATATAACAAAAAGGCTGAATTCATGTGCAATTGTGAGTAGTTTTGAAACTGCAGTGTGGCTTGTAGCAAATTGACCTCTGACCCTGGCAGTTGCTAGCTTAGCAAGTTTTAATGTTTATGCTTTTCACAAGTGATTATCTGCTGGGTCAGGAAATTAAATATGTGAAATAATGAAATCTTCTGCTCTTTCCTGCTGGGGTGATTTGGCCTTGTGTATGTGTTACTAAGATAACACGCAGCTGTTGGGAAAGTGTTACAGTGGACAAAGAAGTGTATTAAAAGACTGAATCTGCTATTGTATTCAAACTGATCTGAAACCTTGAAGAAGCAACTTTACAGAAAGACATTATGTCTGACCAGGTGGATAGCAAGGCCGTATTGTTACCAGAGGAAAACTTTTTTAAAATATACAGCATCAGCAGTTATTATGAATAGAGGACTGTAAGCTAAACTGATGTAGATGCCCTGTGACATACCACGTCAGTAAGGTGGACACAGCTTGAATGTAAAGACTATATAAAATTGTGTGCTTCCTGTTTCATGTTAGACAAAATTCTGTACTTGTACGTTTTTTGCCTCCTGGTGTACACTAGTAAACTTTTGAACCTGAACCTCCTGTGTATTGAATTCTTAATTTTATTTAACAGTTTGGTCCTTCTTAGCCGGAAATTCCTCGGACAGCTGCAGATCAGAGTCTACCGGTGGTCGAACACTGCGCAGGAGAAGTTACCGAAACGGTTCTTCTTGGGTGAAAAGACCTCCGACTGAATTGTCGTTTAAAGAGGCTGGACACTTTCTGATCTGTGGCTGAAGAGCGGATCCTGGACAGCTCAATACTGGAGGCTCAGGTAGGAAGATTTTGCCTTTTTTCTGTTTTAGATCAGGGACTAGGTTACAGTATATTGTTGTCAAGATTTGTTATGCAGATCAGGGACAAAAGGAGTTACTGTATATTTGGTCATAGATCAGGGTAACAGAATAAGGTAGGCAGTTATTCTAGATAAACTGTGAAAAGGAACTGAAAACTTGATATTACGTGATAAGAAGGGTTACGTAACATTTTTAACATGGGAAATCAGTGCACTAAAACATCGTGAGATCTGCCCCTAACCGAAAACGCAAAATTTATGCAATCAAAACGTTCTGACAATGTTAGGTATTATACGAAATGGGTTAACAAATATGAATTTGATAGCAAATTAGATAGAACTTCGCTGGTTAAACTCCTTAAGCAACTTAAATCTGATGCAGGAGGTCAGGCAAAAAAGCAACACCAATTAGGCATTCCTCAGGCACACAGGTCGATTGAGATAGCAAATGGTAAGGAACAGAAGATTAAAAATTCAAAAACATTATTTTTAGACAAAGAAGACAATAACTTAGTAATAGCAACAGCTCCTCCTCCTCCCTTGCCCCCTCCATTGCCTTTTTCAGGATATGAAGCGAGTGGACAGGCTGGTCCGCCTCCGCGTTATCCTAAAGTCTCAGCGAGACCACAACCATTTGTTAGAGATCCTATTGAAACTAGTTTTCGAGCGCATAAAATACATGGGGACGCAGAATCATATCAAATAGAGAAAAACCTGCAGGACGAGAGTGAGGAAGAAATATGTCCACTTATAGAGGTTCCAAATCCTCAGGCAGGACAAGCAGGGCAGGACCCAACACTCTTAGTATATAGACCATGGACACTGGAGGATATCCGGAAAGCTACTGAGGGAATTCCCCATCCGAAAGTTAATTTTATGAAATTTTTAGAAGATTTACAAGGCATGAGGTTGAGTTACCACTTGAATGGGGAAGAAGTAGAAAAAGTAGTAAGACAAATTATAGGTCCAGATTGGCACATGATTTGTGGCACCTGGAATCCTCGTAATGCAGATCTTAAACCACTCCCACATAGTGACGCAGAATTAGATAATAGAGTGAAAGGTCTTACAGACCAAATCTCTGAGAAATGGAAACCTCGAGCAAACTGGACTTGCATTAACCAATGCATACAACAGGAAAATGAGATAATAGATGGATACTATGCTAGATTATTGGAATGTTTTAATAATCATAGCGGTATGACAGTTCCTGAAAATCAAGTGAATGATTCCCCGTATGAACAGCAATTGAAAAATGCATTTTTAAAAGGTTGCATTGGACCTATCAGTAGCTTCATTACGAAGCACATGATAGACCATCGAACAGGTAGGCTACAAGCCTTACTTAAATATGCTAGACATGCTGAAAGACATTTCAATAGCAAAAAGAAAAAGAAGGCGCAAGTCTTCACTGCAGAAGACGGAGCTGAAGTATTTGTGTTACAGTCAGGTAAAAAGGGAAAGAAAAATGCCCAGGGAAATAAACAGTCTGACAAACGGTCAGAAGATTTTGAGGAAAGAAAAAAGAGAGGTGAATGCTTTAAGTGCGGTAAGAAGGGACATCTAGTGAGGGATTGTAAACAAAACAAAAAGGTGATCACAGAAGATAAGGGACATGAGGACTGACTATATGATAGTGAAGATACATCATGCAGAAATCAGAAATCATCAGGAGAAGTTAATAAATACAAAACAAATGTAAATGTGATAGAAGGAATAAAGGAAGTGCAAGTAGATATGGAGGATGAAGAAAGTGAAATTTTGGATCTAGCATTATTGAGCTTAGAGCTCTACATAGCAGATACGAAACCGAAAGTTACACTTCTGGTGGAGGGAAGGGAAGTTAAATTCCTGTGTGACTCAGGAGCGTCACAAACCCTGATACACCCCTCCAAGTTACCAGAGCATTCTGAATCACCTGATTATATACTGGTGAAAGCTGCGAATGGACAGCTATACAGGGAACCACTTTCCCATGATATAGCAATAACTGACCCTGTCTCAGGTATGACTCAAAGAAGTAAAATTGTTGTTTCTGCAAAGTGTCCAGTGAACCTATTGGGTAGGGACCTTATGCAGATATTTGGCATAGCAGTAGTTCCAACTGTACAGGGTATGGAGGCACAGAGACAAATGGATACCTTTGTAGTGCGATCTGAGGGTGAAACGTTTTACTGGTACAGCCAGGACCTAGTTACACTGGTCCCGGGGCAGTAACCGAGGAACTGATGAACGTAGCCATCAGTAAAGCCCCCTCCCTTGACACAGATCGACAGCATTTGCTACACTGTACTCTATACTACTGTAATACACCAGGACCTGATAGGGAGTATGAGCAAGAATTGTCCAGAAATCGTGCAACTAGATTAGTATTGCGTACTTTGTATTGGGATACTGAGGGGAACAGTGTAGTTAGATGTTCATTACCTCAAGAATTCCTTGCACTGTATAGATCAAATCGATTGCCACATGTCAGCTTGACAAAAAATAAAAACGGAAAATGGGCAGACTTAGGAGAAAAGGTAACAAGGTGGGAGAAACAGACTGACTTGGAATTGTCAGAACAGGGAATCCAGAAACAAAAGTTGAATTGGTTGGCACAGACACATCCAGCTGTACACTTGCAATCTAGCGAGGACAGCTAATTAGCATTTTTTGTTAGAAGAAGAAGAAAAAGCTTTATGTGAAATACCAACGGCTCTTTGGTCAACAGGCAAGTCAGATGTAGGACTTATTCGAACAGCAGGACCAGTTACAATTACCCCAAAGTCAGCATTTAGGCCACAGAAAAGACAATACCCTTTGAGAAAGGATGCAGAAATAGAAATCAAGCCTATAATAGCAGCATTACTCAGGGAAGGAGTACTGGTAGAATCTCCTGATTCACCATGTAATACACCCCTATTTCCTGTTAAAAAAGCAAACGGGGAATGGCAGATGGTTCAAGATTTACAAGCTGTAAACAATGCAGTGATACCCAGAGCACCCATGGTGCCAGATCCATATACTTTGTTAAATGACCTGAAACCACAACAAAAGTATTTCTCTGTGGTAGATATCAGCAATGCTTTCTTTTCTATACCTATACATCCTGATAGTCAATACTGGTTTGCATTTACATTTCAGGGGAAAAGGTATACCTATACTCGACTACCACAGGGATATTGTGAGAGCCCAACCCTATTTGCACAAGAAATGGCTAGCAACCTAGCAGGGTTTACCCCACCAGGAGGAAGTCAAATTCTACTTTACGTAGATGACATCTTGCTAGCAGCCCCCACCCAGCAGCAATGTAAGGAATATACTGTAGTGCTATTAAAATTCTTAGCAACACAAGGACACAAAGTGAACAAAAGTAAGTTACAACTCTGGAAAAAGCAGGTTAGATACCTGGGATATGTGATATCCAATGAAGGTAGGATATTAGACGAAGATAGAAAGACAGCAATTCTACAAGCACCCAAACCAGTACCCAGGAAGGAAATTATGTCCTTCTTGGGGACAACTAATTTTTGTCGGAGTTGGATACCAAATTATGCTTTGGAATCTGCTCCACTGACTGACTTGATATATAAAATGGCAACGGCAGCACAAGATTTATTACAGTGGACAACCGAAGCAGAAATGGCTTTCTGCAGGTTGAAGCAGTTAATAGCTTCTTCATTAGTTTTTGGACTCCCAAATTATCACAAACGATTCTTTCAAACTGTAGATTGTAAGCAAGGATATATGACGTCAGTGCTGATGCAACAACATGGGGATAAGCAACGCCCCATAGCTTATTATTCATCGCAGTTAGACCCAGTGGCGCGATCTTTGCCTCACTGTGTACAAGCAGTAGTTGCAGCTGCAATGGCAGTACAGGCCTCGGCCTCAGTGGTGTTATTCCACCCTCTCACATTGAGAGTGCCTCATGCAGTAGCAATAATTTTACTGCAAGAAAAAGTAGCATATCTCTCCCCTGCTAGACATCTTTCATGTATGACTATACTGCTGAGCCAACCTCATATGACAATTGAACGATGTACGACATTAAATCCATCAACATTACTTCCAACTCCTGTGGATGGCACACCGCACAGCTGTCTGCAGGAAATTGAACAGTTAGCCTTGCCTAGACAAGATCTCACAGATATGCCCTTGGATGATGCCGAGGTGACATATTACGTGGACGGCTCATGCAGAAGGGGCACTACAGGGAACAATCTAGTAGGATATGCAGTAGTTACAGACACTGAAATTTTAGAAGCCCAACACCTACCACATAACTTATCTGCACAAGCAGCGGAATTGGTAGCTTTGACAAGAGCATGTACTTTAGCAAAAGACAAATGTGTAAACATATATACTGATAGTCAATATGCTTTCTCTACAGTACATGTATTTGCACAACAATGGAAAAATAGGGGAATGATAACATCTAGTGGAAAACCAATCAATCATGCGCAATTTATTCTGGATTTATTTGAATCTATCCAGTTACCTACTAGAGTAGATATTTGCAAATGTGTAGCTCATACAAAACAACAGGATAGAATTTCGAAAGGAAATGCGAGAGCTGATACAGCTGCGAAGCAAGCAGCCTCAGACTCAGAAGCTTTACTTTTGAATGAAGAATTACAACCCTCTGAGATTTTAGATTTAGACATGTTAAAAATAATGCAGATGCTTACTACAAAAGCAGAAAAACAAAAATGGGAAAAAACAGGCGCAATTCTTGAAAACGGACTGTACATTTCCAAAGAGAGAAAACCGATATTGCTGTCTAATTTATTTAGATATGCAGCTTTGTTGAGCCATGGGCAGTGCCATGTCTCAACAGGGGGGATGGTACAGTTAGTAAACCGAACATTCCAAACATACGGATTCACAAATTATACAAAAAAATTTTGTGCAGCTTGTCATACTTGTAACAAGCATCATGCGCAAGAGGCATTTAAACCCAAGCAAGGGAGTTTTCCTATACCACCTTATCTGTCCCATACTATTTGTATGGATTTCATAGAATTGAATAGGTGTAAAGGGAAAAAATATTGTTTAGTCATTGTAGATATGTTTTCTAAATGGGTAGAAACTTTTCCAACCAAAACTCCAGATGCAACAACAGTGGCGAAAGCCCTGATAAAAGAAGTAATCCCTAGATTTGGCATACCAGAAAGGATTTATAGTGACAATGGTACACATTTTGTAAATCAGACAATCCAGAAACTTGGAAGATTTTTTGGAATCTCCTTGAAGAACCATTGTGCCTACCACCCACAGTCAGCAGGACTGGTGGAAAGGTGCAATGGCACCCTTAAAAATAAACTCAGAAAGTTAGTCAGTGAAATTCAGAAGAATTGGGTATACTGTTTGCCTTTGGCACTGCTGAGTATGAGAACGGTTCCAAATGCAAAGGGTTTGACACCCTTTGAAATGGTTTTTGGGAGGGCATATTATGTACCTCAGTGGAAAGATCTTATGCCTGCAGAGCAAGAGGCTGACAGTTCGTTAGCTAGTTATTTGAAGAAACTGTTAACAAATAAATCTGTTTTGCAGTTTAACTCTTTTTCAGATAAGGAACAGACCAGACCGGTGGAAGCAGCTTTGGTCCTGGGAAAGTGGGTTTGGCTAAAAGTGACGAAGAGGAAGAACTGGGGGAATCCAAAGTGGGAGGGACCATACCAGGTGCTGTTGGCGATGCCTACTGCAGTCAGAGTGGCTGAGAGGACATCCTGGGTCCATTTGACACATTGCAAACCGGTAAAGAATTTTCAGCTTGATAAAAACCTTGTGACTTATATACAAGGGCAAAATGGCCAAGAACAAAGCGAATAGAAATATAGATCAACCCCAGAGATGTTGCATAATCATTTTGTTGAGTATACATTTATTGACTATAATTGTGACAATTTTCCTCTTGTTGTGGTTTATCCTGCACTCACCCACACAAGTGAAAGTGGGAAGGTGTGACGAAACATCCATAGACTGGCATCCAAATTTTAACACATACCTAGCCATGAAACGTGTGTATGCAGAGACTATGAACATTTCGAATTGCTGGGTCTGTACAGCTATACCAACTGCATATGGAGGACTGATATTGTCCGCTGTCCCTCTGGGAATAAATGAGACTTGGGAGAATTTACTTTTTGATACAGGTACTGTGAGATCACAGGACAAAATAGTTTTATTTTTACCTGTCACACAAAAGGGAATTGCATGTTTCTACAAAAATGACACTCTCCAGGTGGGCTAGAGTAATTGTAATATAACAATATCTTATCGGTGTTATATTAAGACTAGTAATGGCAATACTCTTTGCAATACTAATTATGACTCATATTTGAACTCACTGAAAACAACCTTGAATGAAATTCACAAGAATCCTGTTTTATTTAAACAATTGTCAGTTATAGACCAGAAAATATTTCATGCAGGGTTAATGCATATTAGCACTAAAGTAGAAAATTGTTATTTTATTTGTGGGAAAAAAGCATGTAAATGGCTACCTGAGAATTGGTCCGGCAGTTGTTTTTTGGGTTATCTGGTTCCGGCTATAAGACATACTGCAGAATTACCTTTGGGTAAGATACGAAACATGAGAGAAGCAGCCCGAAAACCTGAAGGTCCAGTTGAGAAACCTGTAAATCCAGTAGGACGGATCGAAGCTGGCTGGAAAGACCATAATAACGTAAAGGACAAAAGCAAATTGACTCATATGCACTTGAGTGACAGTGTTATATCTTGGGCAGGAATATTCCCAGCATATGGAGCAGTCAAATCGATCTGGGAGTTGAGAAAACTATCGAAACTTCTCGAAGTAATGAGTAATGCAACTTTCTCTGCCCTAGAACTGGTGACTGATGAACTGAATGCAATGAGAACTGTTGTGCTACAAAATCGAATGGCTCTTGACTTCACCCTAGCGGCGAGAGGTGGTACATGCGCGCTTATCAAAGAAGAATGTTGTGCGTATTTACCGGATAATAGGCATGAAATTATCAACCACCTAGAGGTAATTCAGCAAGTATCAGCCATGACTGAACCAGGCCCAAACCCACTGACGGACTTTTTCCAGAATCTATTTGGGGGGTGGGGTTCCATCCTAATGAATATTCTGATTGCTATTTGTGTGGGTATACTCCTGATAGGAGCATGTGTTTGTTGTTGAATTCCCTGCATGAAAAGATTAATCAAAGATTTTATTGATGTATCTGTTACAGAAATCTTGTACCAAGATATTGAGATTGAAAAATTAATCTCAGATGAAAACTTTTTCTGAAGTATAGATCAAAATGACTCACCTAGCTGAAAATCCTTAATGGAAGAGGTTAGGAGATGAAATAACATTATGCATACTTCAAAAATAGAATAAAAAGAATTAATAGGGGGGAAAATGTTAGAAAAATATGCATTTGAATATATGTGAAATGCTAGTTTAAAAGCAAAGTAGTATGTAATGCATTTTATTCTATTAATGATATAACAAAAAGGCTGAATTCATGTGCAATTGTAAGTAGTTTTGAAACTGCAGTGTGGCTTGTAGCAATTTGACCTCTGACCCTGGCAGCTGCTAGCTTAGCAAGTTTTAATGTTTATGCTTTTCACAAGTGATTATCTGCTGGGTCAGGATATTAAATATGTGAAATAATGAAATCTTCTGCTCTTTCCTGCTGGGATGATTTGGCCTTTTGTATGTGTTACTAAGATAACACGCCACTGTTGGGAAAGTGTTACAGTGGACAAAGAAGTGTATTAAAAGACTGAATCTGCTATTGTATTTGAACTGATGTGAAACCTTGAAGAAGTAACTTTACAGAAAGACATTATGTCTGACCAGGTGGATAGCAAGGCCGTATTGTTACCAGAGGAAAACATTTTTAAAATATACAACATCAGCAGTTATTATGAATAGAGGACTGTAAGCTAAAGTGATGTAGATGCCCTGTGACATACCACGTCAGTAAGGTGGGCACAGCTTGAATGTAAAGACTATATAAAATTGTGTGCTTCCTGTTTCATGTTAGACAAAATTCTGTACTTGTACGTTTTTTGCCTCCTGGTGTACACTAGTAAACTTTTGAACCTTAACATCCTGTGTATTGAATTCTTAATTTTATTTAACAGTTTGGTCCTTCTTAGCCGGAAATTCCTCGGACAGCTGCAGATCAGAGTCTACCGGTGGTCGAACACTGCGCAGGAGAAGTTACCGAAATGGTTCTTCTTGAGTGAAAAGACCTCCGACTGAATTGTCGTTTAAAGAGGCTGGCCACTTTCTGATCTGTGGCCGAAGAGCAGATCCTGGACAGCTCAATACTGGAGGCTCAGGTAGGAAGATTTTGCCTTTTTTCTGTTTTAGATCAGGGACTAGGTTACAGTATATTGTTGTCAAGATTTGTTATGCAGATCAGGGACAAAAGGAGTTACTGTATATTTGGTCATAGATCAGGGTAACAGAATAAGGTAGGCAGTTATTCTAGATAAACTGTGAAAAGGAACTGAAAACTTGATATAACGTGATAAGAAGGGTTATGTAACATTTTTAACATGGGAAATCAGTGCACTAAAACATCGTAAGATCCGCCCCTAACCGAAAACGCAAAATTTATGCAATCACAACGTTCTGACGTTAGGTATTATACGAAATGGGTTAACAAATATGAATTTGATGGCAAATTAGATAGAACTTCGCTGGTTAAACTCCTTAAGAAACTTAAATCTGATGCGGGAGGTCAGGCAAAAAAGCAACGCCAATTAGGCATTCCTCAGGCACACAGGTGGATTGAGGAAGCAAATCGTAGGGAACAGAAGATTAAAAATTCAAAAGCATTGTTTTTAGACAAAGAAGACAATAACTTAGTAATAGCAATAGCTCCTCCTCCTCCCTTGCCCCCTCCATTGCCTTTTTCAGGATATGAAGCGAGTGGACAGGCTGGTCCACCTCCGCGTTATCCTGAAGTCTCAGCGAGACCACAACCATTTGTTAGAGATCCTATTGAAACTAGTTTTCAAGCGCGTAAAATACATGGGGACGCAGAATCATATCAAATAGAGAAAAACCTGCAGGACGAGAGTGAGGAAGAAATATGTCCACTTATAGAGGTTCCAAATCCTCAGGCAGGACAAGCAGGGCAGGACCCAACACTCTTAGTATATAGACCTTGGACACTGGAGGATATCCGGAAAGCTACTGAGGGAATTCCCCATCCGAAAGTTAATTTTACGAAATTTTTAGAAGATTTACAAGGCATGAGGTTGAGTTACCACTTGAATGGGGAAGAAGTAGAAAAAGTAGTAAGACAAATTATAGGTCCAGATTGGCACATGATTTGTGGCACCTGGAATCCTCGTAATGCAGATCTTAAACCACTCCCACATAGTGACGCAGAATTAGATAATACAGTGAAAGGTCTTACAGACCAAATCTCTGAGAAATGGAAACCTAGAGCAGACTGGACTTGCATTAACCAATGCATACAACAGGAAAATGAGATAAAAGATGGATACTATGCTAGATTATTAGAATGTTTTAATAATCATAGCGGTATGACAGTTCCTGAAAATCAAGTGAATGATTCCCCGTATGAACAGCAATTGAAAAATGCATTTTTAAAAGGTTGCATTGCACCTATCAGTAGCTTCATTATGAAGCACATGATAGACCATCGAACAGGTAGGCTACAAGCCTTACTTAAATATGCTAGACATGCTGAAAGACATTTCAATAGCAAAAAGAAAAAGAAGGCGCAAGTCTTCACTGCAGAAGACGGAGCTGAAGTATTTGTGTTACAGTCAGGTAAAAAGAGAAAGAAAAATGCCCAGGGAAATAAACAGTCTGACAAACGGTCAGAAGATTTTGAGGAAAGAAAAAAGAGAGGTGAATGCTTTAAGTGCGGTAAGAAGGAACATCTAGTGAGGGATTATAAACAAAACAAAAAGGTGATCACAGAAGATAAGGGACATGAGGACTGACTATATGATAGTGAAGATACATCATGCAGAAATCAGAAATCATCAGGAGAAGTTAATAAATACAAAACAAATGTAAATGTGATAGAAGGAATAGAGGAAGTGCAAGTAGATATGGAGGATGAAGAAAGTGAAATTTTGGATCTAGCATTATTGAGCTTAGAGCTCTACTTAACAGATACGAAACTGAAAGTTACACTTCTGGTGGAGGGAAGGGAAGTTAAATTCCTGTGTGACTCAGGAGCATCACGAACCCTGATACACCCCTCCAAGTTACCAGAGCATTCTGAATCACCTGATTATATACTGGTGAAAGCTGCGAATGGACAGCTATACAGGGAACCACTTTCCCATGATATAGCAATAACTGACCCTGTCTCAGGTATGACTCAAAGAAGTAAAATTGTTGTTTCTGCAAAGTGTCCAGTGAACCTATTGGGTAGGGACCTTATGCAGATATATGGCATAGCAGTAGTTCCAACTGTACAGGGTATGGAGGCACAGAGACTAATGGATAACTTTGTAGTGCGATCAGAGGGTGAAACTTTTTACTGGTACAGCCAGGACCTAGTTACACTGGTCCAGGGGCAGTAACCGAGGAACTGATGAACGTAGCTATCAGTAAAGCCCCCTCCCTTGACACAGATTGACAGCATTTGCTACACTGTACTCTATACTACTGTAATACACCAGGACCTGATAGGGAGTATGAGCAAGAATTGTTCAGAAATCGTGCAGCTAGATTAGTATTGCGTACTTTGTATTGGGATACTGAGGGGAACAGTGTAGTTAGCTGTTCATTACCTCAAGAATTCCTTGCACTGTATAGATCAAATCGATTGCCACATGTCAGCTTGACAAAAAATAAAAACGTAAAATGGGCAGACTTAGGAGAAAAGGTAACAAGGTGGGAGAAACAGACTGAATTGGAATTGTCAGAACAGGGAATCCAGAAACAAAAGTTGAATTGGTTGCGACAGACACATCCAGCTGTACACTTGCAATCTAGCGAGGACAGCTAATTAGCATTTTTTGTTAGAAGAAGAAGAAAAAGCTTTATGTGAAATACCAACGGCTCTTTGGTCAACAGGCAAGTCAGATGTAGGACTTATTCGAACAGCAGGACCAGTTACAATTACCCCAAAGTCAGCATTTAGGCCACAGAAAAGACAATACCCTTTGAGAAAGGATGCAGAAATAGGAATCAAGCCTATAATAGCAGCATTACTCAGGGAAGGAGTACTGGTAGAATCTCCTGATTCACCATGTAATACACCCCTATTTCCTGTTAAAAAAGCAATCGGGGAATGGCGGATGGTTCAAGATTTACAAGCTGTAAACAATGCAGTGATACCCAGAGCACCCATGGTGCCAGATCCATATACTTTGTTAAATGACCTGAAACCACAACAAACGTATTTCTCTGTGGTAGATATCAGCAATGCTTTCTTTTCTATACCTATACATCCTGATAGTCAATACTGGTTTGCATTTACATTTCAGGGGAAAAGGTATACCTATACTCGACTACCACAGGGATATTGTGAGAGCCCAACCATATTTGCACAAGAAATGGCTAGCAACCTAGCAGGGTTTACCCCACCAGGAGGAAGTCAAATTCTACTTTACGTAGATGACATCTTGCTAGCAGCCCCCACCCAGCAGCAATGTAAGGAAGATACTGTAGCGCTATTAAAATTCTTAGCAACACAAGGACACAAAGTGAACAAAAGTAAGTTACAACTCTGGAAAAAGCAGGTTAGATACCTGGGCTATGTGATATCCAATGAAGGTAGGATATTAGACGAAGATAGAAAGACAGCAATTCTACAAGCACCCAAACCAGTAACCAAGAAGGAAATTATGTCCTTCTTGGGGACAACTAATTTTTGTCGGAGTTGGATACCAAATTATGCTTTGGAATCTGCTCCACTGACTGACTTGATATATAAAATGGCAATGGCAGCACCAAATTTATTACAGTGGACAACCGAAGCAGAAATGGCTTTCCACAGGTTGAAGCAGTTAATAGCTTCTTCATTAGTTTTTGGACTCCCAAATTATCACAAACGATTCTTTCAAACTGTAGATTGTAAGCAAGGATATATGACGTCAGTGCTGATGCAAGAACATGGGGATAAGCAACGCCCCATAGCTTATTATTCATCGCAGTTAGACCCAGTGGCGCGATCTTTGCCTCACTGTGTACAAGCAGTAGTTGCAGCTGCAATGGCAGTACAGGCCTCGGCCTCAGTGGTGTTATTCCACCCTCTCACATTGAGAGTGCCTCATGCAGTCGCAATAATTTTACTGCAAGAAAAAGTAGCATATCTCTCCCCTGCTAGACATCTTTCGTGTATGACTATACTGCTGAGCCAACCTCATATGACAATTGAACAATGTACGACATTAAATCCATCAACATTACTTCCAACTCCTGTGGATGGCACACCGCACAGCTGTCTGCAGGAAATTGAACAGTTAGCCTTGCCTAGACAAGATCTCACAGATATGCCCTTGGATGATGCCGAGGTGACATATTACGTGGACGGCTCATGCAGAAGGGGCCCTACAGGGAACAATCTAGTAGGATATGCAGTAGTTACAGACACTGAAATTTTAGAAGCCCAACCCCTACCACATAACTTATCTGCACAAGCAGCGGAATTGGTAGCTTTGACAAGAGCATGTACTTTAGCAAAAGACAAATGTGTAAACATATATACTGATAGTCAATATGCTTTCTCTACAGTACATGTATTTGCACAACAATGGAAAAATAGGGGAATGATAACATCTAGTGGAAAACCAATCAATCATGCGCAATTTATTCTGGATTTATTTGAATCTATCCAGTTACCTACTAGAGTAGATATTTGCAAATGTGTAGCTCATACAAAACAACAGGATAGAATTTCGAAAGGAAATGCGAGAGCTGATACAGCTGCGAAGCAAGCAGCCTCAGACTCAGAAGCTTTACTTTTGAATGAAGAATTACAACCCTCTGAGATTTTAGATTTAGACATGTTAAAAATAATGCAGATGCTTACTACAAAAGCAGAAAAACAAAAATGGGAAAAACAAGGCGCAATTCTTGAAAACAGACTGTACATTTCCAAAGAGAGAAAACCGATATTGCTGTCTAATTTATTTAGATATGCAGCTTTGTTGAGCCATGGGCAGTGCCATGTCTCAACAGGGGGGATGGTACAGTTAGTAAACCGAACATTCCAAACATACGGATTCACAAATTATACAAAAAAATTTTGTGCAGCTTGTCATACTTGTAACAACCACCATGCGCAAGAGGCATTTAAACCCAAGCAAGGGAGTTTTCCTATACCACTTATCCGTCCCATACTATTTGTATGGATTTCATAGAATTCAATAGGTGTAAAGGGAAAAAATATTGTTTAGTCATTGTAGATATTTTTTTCTAAATGGGTAGAAACTTTTCCAACCAAAACTCCAGATGCAGCAACAGTGGCGAAAGCCCTGATAAAAGAAGTAATCCCTAGATTTGGCATACCAGAAAGGATTTATAGTGACAATGGTACACATTTTGTAAATCAGACAATCCAGAAACTTGGAAGATTTTTTGGAATCTCCTTGAAGAACCATTGTGCCTACCACCCACAGTCAGCAGGACTGGTGGAAAGGTACAATGGCACCCTTAAAAATAAACTCAGAAAGTTAGTCAGTGAAACTCAGAAGAATTGGGTATATTGTTTGCCTTTGGCACTGCTGAGTATGAGAACGGTTCCAAATGCAAAGGGTTTGACTCCCTTTGAAATGGTTTTTGGGAGGGCATATTATGTACCTCAGTGGAAAGATCTTATGCCTGCAGAGCAAGAGGCTGACAGTTCGTTAGCTAGTTATTTGAAGAAACTGTTAACAAATAAATCTGTTTTGCAGTTTAACTCTTTTTCAGATAAGGAACAGACCAGACCGGTGGAAGCAGCTTTGGTCCCGGGAACGTGGGTTTGGCTAAAAGTGACGAAGAGGAAGAATTGGGCGAATCCAAAGTGGGAAGGACCATACCAGGTGCTGTTGGCGATGCCTACTGCAGTCAGAGTGGCTGAGAGGACATCCTGGGTCCATTTGACACATTGCAAACCGGTAAAGAATTTTCAGCTTGATAAATACCTTGTGACTTATATACAAGGGCAAAATGGCCAAGAACAAAGCGAATAGAAATATAGATCAACCCCAGAAATGTTGCATAATCATTTTGTTGAGTATACATTTATTGACTATAATTGTGAGGATTTTCCTCTTGTTGTGGTTTATCCTGCACTCACCCACACAAGTGAAAGTGGGAAGGTGTGACGAAACATCCATAGACTGGCATCCAAATTTTAAGACATACCTAGCCATGAAACGTGTGTATGCAGAGACTATGAACATTTCGAATTGCTGGGTCTGTACAGCTATACCAACTGCATATGGAGGACTGATAATGTCCGCTGTCCCTCTGGGAATAAATGAGACTTGGGAGAATTTACTTTTTGATACAGGTCCTGTGAGATCACAGGACAAAATAGCTTTATTTTTACCTGTCACACAAAAGGGAATTGCATGTTTCTACAAAAATGACACTCTCCAGGTGGGCTGGAGTAATTGTAATATTACAATATCTTATCGGTGTTATATTAAGACTAGTAATGGCAATACTCTTTGCAATACTAATTATGACTCATATTTGAACTCACTGAAAACAACCTTGAATGAAATTCACAAGAATCCTGTTTTATTTAAACAATTGTCAGTTATAGACCAGAAAATGTTTCATGCAGGGTTAATGCGTATTAGCACTAAAGTAGAAAATTGTTATTTTATTTGTGGGAAAAAAGCATGTAAATGGCTACCTGAGAATTGGTCCGGCAGTTGTTTTTTGGGTTATCTGGTTCTGGCTATAAGACATACTGCAGAATTACCTTTGGGTAAGATACGAGACTTGAGAGAAGCAGCCCAAAAACCTTAAGGTCCAGTTGAGAAACCTGTAAATCCAGTAGGACGGATCGAAGCTGGCTGGAAAGACCATAATAACGTAAAGGACAAAAGCAAATTGACTCATATGCACTTGAGTGACAGTGTTATATCTTGGGCAGGAATATTCCCAGCATATGGAGCAGTCAAATCGATCTGGGAGTTGAGAAAACTATCGAAACTTCTCGAAGTAATGAGTAATGCAACTTTCTCTGCCCTAGAACTGGTGACTGATGAACTGAATGCAATGAGAACTGTTGTGCTACAAAATCGAATGGCTCTTGACTTCACCCTAGCGGCGAGAGGTGGTACATGCGCGCTTATCAAAGAAGAATGTTGTGCGTATATACCGGATAATAGGTATGAAATTAACAACCACCTAGAGGTAATTCAGCAAATATCAGCCATGACTGAACCAGGCCCAAACCCACTGATGGACTTTTTCCAGAATCTATTTGGGGCGTGGGGTTCCATCCTAATGAATATTCTGATTGCTATTTGTGTGGGTATACTCTTGATAGGAGCATGTGTTTGTTGTTGAATTCCCTGCATGAAAAGATTAATCAAAGATTTTATTGATGTATCTGTTACAGAAACCTTGTACCAAGATATTGAGATTGAAAAATTAATCTCAGATGAAAACTTTTTCTGAAGTATAGATCAAAATGACTCACCTAGCTGAAAATCCTTAATGGAAGAGGTTAGGAGATGAAATAACATTATGCATACTTCAAAAATAGAATAAAAAGAATTAATGGGGGGGGAATGTTAGAAAAATATGCATTTGAATATATGTGAAATGCTAGTTTAAAAGCAAAGTAGTATGTAATGCATTTTATTCTATTAATGATATAACAAAAAGGCTGAATTCATGTGCAATTGTAAGTAGTTTTGAAACTGCAGTGTGGCTTGTAGCAAATTGACCTCTGACCCTGGCAGTTGCCAGCTTAGCAAGTTTTAATGTTTATGCTTTTCACAAGTGATTATCTGCTGGGTCAGGAAATTAAATATGTGAAATAATGAAATCTTCTGCTCTTTCCTGCTGGGATGATTTGGCCTTTTGTATGTGTTACTAAGATAACAAACAGCTGTTGGGAAAGTGTTACAGTGGACAAAGACGTGTATTAAAACACTGAATCTGCTATTGTATTCGAATTGATGTGAAACCTTGAAGAAGTAACTTTACAGAAAGACATTATGTCTGACCAGGTGGATAGCAAGGCCGTATTGTTACCAGAGGAAAACATTTTTAAAATATACAGCATCAGCAGTTATTATGAATAGAGGACTGTAAGCTAAAGTGATGTAGATGCCCTGTGACATACCCCGTCAGTAAGGTGGGCACAGCTTGAATGTAAAGACTATATAAAATTGTGTGCTTCCTGTTTCATGTTAGACAAAATTCTGTACTTGTACGTTTTTTGCCTCCTGGTGTACACTAGTAAACTTTTGAACCTGAACCTCCTGTGTATTGAATTCTTAATTTTATTTAACAATCTGTTAGGAGCTGGTAGTCGTAAATGTAAAAGTTATCTATTAGGAGTTGATAATCTTAAAAGTAAAAGTTAAGATAACAGAGTCAATTAATTATATCAGTGCATTGTATGTCACATATGAAGGTACTAATCTTATCTCTTTTTTTTCTGTTACCCCAGCCCTTATCTTCTCTTTTTTATTTTATTTTTATTTTATTTTTTATTTATTTATTTTTTATTATGTGCTGTCAAAATGTGTCCATGTCATCCATGTGTACCACATCACTAAATGCTCTACAGCACAGTGGTGCAGGCCTGCCTCACAGAATCCACCTGCCCCCCCCCACCAGCTCCAGCATCATTGCCCAGCATGTCTGGGAACCAACCTGTCAGCATTCACCTCTGCTGCCCCTGCACTACCTGCCCCCTCAGGTAGTCCTGCCCTTGATGCTGGTCCAGTGATACCCTCCAGGAGCAGTAGCAGAGGTGGTGATTTTATCACCTGCACTGAATTGCCAGGGATGGTGTGTAAGCTTGTGCACCGCACTGCTGGTGCATACCTACACCAGCTGGAGAGGCTGTTCTCCCTCATTTTATGTGATACCAGGAGAAGGAGATGCAAACATCAATCAATCCAGCCAGTGGTGAAGAGAGGTGACAGCAATGACAGTCCATTGAATGAGAACCCAATTCTCACTGTCACCCAGCTTGACAACCATGGGGTTGTGATGTTTCCATCCTCACCCCAATCATGGTATTCCCAATGTTTTCTTTTGTTTCCATCACCATCCCTGTCTCTTGCTTTGTTTGTGTTGTCTGTCTGCAATTGCTTTCTTACTTACCCAACTTACCTCACTGAGACATTCCTACATTCCTTCCCCGACATTCCTCTCTCTCTCTCTCTTTCTCTCAAAAAACAAAGGCATCTGCCCCACAAAAAAAAAAAATGTCTGATACATACTTCTTCATTTGACATGTGTCTTCTTTACACATTTGATTCGGTCCAGTTGGCTATACAATATGATTGTGTCATGCTCACCCCTCTCGCTGAAGGTAACAGTCCAAATTCAGTTAATTTTTGGTAGATATGTTCAGATTATGCTGTTAAAGAAATGGATAACCTATGGTTCTTCCCCCTGCTTGCTCCCCATTTCATCACTGTCCTATCTTCCCCATTTCTTTTCTTTAATGCATTATTGCATAATGGTGTGCATCACACACCAATGTACAGCAACAGTGATGCAAAAGTATTTAAAGCATTGCATACAGCTGTATTCAAACCCAGTGCCATCTGGCCACTATAATGAATATATCACTGCATTAACACATGCTGTCACAGAGTCATTTGCAATGTAGGTGTATTCCACCGACTCAGTACTAACTGTCAGACTTTGTTCTTCCCCATGTTTGCTCCTCATTTCACCACTTTCCTATCTACTCCATTTTAACACCTTTAATCTGGTCAAAAAATAGAATCATACACCAAACACATAACTAACAGAAAAAGCAATGGATTTCTTTACTTTTTGGGGTCCATGTTTCTGAGGAGGTGCGCAACACTCAACAATACACAGGGATGGTGAGTGGCAGCAAAATGCAGCAACATGGCTCATATAAACAATTCATGTCATTGCATTATCACTCTATAATGAAAAATATTTTAAAGTATTAGATATGCCTTTATTTGAACCCGGTATCATCTGGGCCAAAAAAAAAGGAATGTATCAATGCATTAACACATGCTGCTGCAGAGTGATGTAAGCAGCAGCTGTATTTCTTAGACTCAATACTGTCGGGTTGTAGCAATGCAGCTTGCATTTGCACACTGCTTACCTATGCTCAAACATGTGCATCTCTCATGCGTATGCACTTTGCTAACCATTGTGCCAACCCACTGCTCATCACACTATGGAAATGTTTATATTATGCTGTATTACTGCTGTTTACTGCCCATTTCCTGTGTACGACATGAAATTACATGTGTAAATATTAGAAACTGAGGGACCTATCTAAAAATATGTCACATATTTACAATACATCCATCTCTTGCCACCCCACCCCCCACCTCCAAGCACTACAACCCTGGTGTCTGAGTACTTTGTCCACACATATATCAACTACAATACAAAATGTAATATCAAATGTGTGCTATGCAATGCATATCAATCTGGTAACATGCAGAACTAAATCTATTGACCCATATGCCTAAAACCCCTTATCTGCAAGGCTAGGGAAGGGATCAGCCAGGACCTATACATGTCAAACAGAGCACTTCACTGTCCCTCTTCAAGAGAAATCTTGATGAGTGGATGGGTAACAGAAAGTTCAACCCGGGGATCACTCCATTGGCTGTACTTGATAGAGGCACTGGGAACTAATATCAGGTGGCACAATGCCAGGGCAGTTCTATAGGCTAGGCTTGTAAAGGCTCCATGGCCATTAGCCTAGTACACACCTATGAACCTATGATCCTTATCCACAGGGGCACAGGTGACCTTCAATACAATAGACCTAACCTATTTTGTTTTTGTCAAGGGTATATTTTGCTTATTGAGCCTTGTGGTCTTCTAGGATAGTGACCACGCAGATCTGGATGAAGGTTAAGAGGACATACCACCTATGTTGACTAATCCAAGGCCTTTGACACCCCCCCCCATTCATGTGTCATAGTGAATATCTCCCATGTGGGAATTAAGTGATACAGAGTACAGAGATAGGTAACTGACTCACTGACATAACACACACTTTCAAATTTGGGGACTGCACCTCCACTAGCAGCCAATTACCATTAGAATGTCACAATGATCTGTACTAGGCCCTCAACTTTTTGAAGACTACTTCTATGAAGTACAGGCAATGGTAGTTGGCCTGTAGTTTATCAAGTTTGCAGATGACTGGTAATTGGATGCACTAATATAGAGTCCCTCAATGATGGTAACATATTATAGAAGGAGCTCCCACACACAAATGATTGGAGCCAAACTTACAGGCTGAACCTTAAACAATGGCTCATTGTCCTATTTGCAATGAAATACCCCTGCCAATTATGATATACATTGCACCCCTCTAACCTCAAACACAGTGTTGTGAGACTTGAGAACACATGTTGATAGCAATCCACACTTTCATCACTATGTGTCCCTAGTGGTGACACACATTATTCTTTGCACACATCATACATATTGACATCACATCCAAGACCGGGGTGGTCATTCCTTTTCTGTACTCTACCCTTATCAAACCAGTAATTGAGTATAATTGAGTACAATGCCCCCGTCTGTCTGAACCTCACCAGACACTTGCAGCTATTGCTGAAAACACAGTGTTGTGCCTGGGAGACTCCAGGGCCTCCAGACATGATATACATGGAAAGACTGAAAGGCCTGTCAGTGTACTCAGTATCATGCAGGATGCTGAGAGGTGACCTATGCCTGCCCTACAGAGCAGTCTCCGATCCTGCCCTACTGAAAATGCTGCATATATTGCAAGTCAAATGGGACAAGAATAACTTGGCAGAGGGTTCTCAACCTAGGCTGTGACATAAATAGAACATGCTGGGGAATCAGATATATCCCCCAATCACTCAAACTCCTCTGTAATAGGCTCCCACTGCATGTGAATCAGTGCTCTTCAATGATCCTGTTCAAGTGGAACCTTGACTACTGGTTGGCTGATTGTAAAGTCACCTCTGGGGTGGCACCTATGTCCCTCATGGACATGGCCGATTGGTGCTGCTCACAAAATTGCTCTGCTAACAATGACCATCCAACTATGCTCAGTAAGGGTACTTGTGTTTTTACACAGGTAGGCTTCTAAACACAGTAGGGTCATTAGGCTAGTAGCCCCCTATGTACATATGTAGCTATGAGCCTATGCAAATCTCCCAAATTTTGTCTCCCACGTGGCCTGCTGATGACATCTACTATAAGTTCACCTGTAGTCTTATAAAAGTCAGGCTTGTGTTGTGGTGTCTGCATTGAGTACTATATCCTGTAGTCTGTGTACTTAGATAGGTAGGGGATCTGTTCTCACTGCAATCAACTTTGTGTCTGTTACAGCTAGAAAAGCAGAAGTATGTATCCTGCAGTCAATGCCCTAGACCCATGAATTGACAGTATTTTGATACTTGCACATGCTTACCCATCATTTCATGCAGGCTGTGATGCTCCAACACTGGCCCAGTAGTCAAGGAGCCTCAACCTCAACACTGGCAGCAGTGGGGAATGTACACACTGGGAGTGTGACAAGTACACACACCATAAAGTATAATTTCCCCTAAGAGCATGCAGAGGCCACAGTCAGTCTTGGGCTGGTTTCTCAATCTTTCTCCAGATCCCCAATAAGACTCCCCACTGGCACATGTATAGAGCTGAGTCATTAGCCAGGGTTCTAAGCCAAGTCCTCCAACACTTTCTCTGTCCAACCAGTGCTTCATGTCTCTGCCCAAGTAGCTGACACACACACTCTTGGAGGTTTGTTTTATACATACACACACACACACACACACACACACACACACACACACACACACACACACACACACACACCTGTAAAAGGCTGGCACAGGTGTACTAGCTATTCCCCCTTCTGCAGAGACTATAAGGTAGTTGTCACTGGCACCTTAACCCCTTACCAGCTAATTTATGACCCTTAATAAAGGGTGTCCAATCTTACTGTGTACTGTCACTATTAATCCAAATGGTAGTTTGTGCAAGAGCAAGGCTATTAAGAGTGGCCTGCACAGTGTCACCAAATAAATATTCAAGCACTCTCAGAGTGTAAATATGTCTCACAAATATCAGCCACAAAGATAGGTTTAATATATTTAATAATAAATAAAATAACAAGACAATACTAAATATATCTTCACAGTGACATCAGAGTTCAAAATCACAGGAAATATTTAAAACAGCATTGCAGGACAATCTCAAATAAATACAAAACCACCTAAACTACCCTTTACTATATTTTTTACTGAATCTAAAGTAATTTAATGTACTCTAGTTAACTTACTTACAGCAAGGCAAGACATATATGGTGAGTGGATGTTCCCAGCTGATGCTGTCAGGTCAAAGACAAAATTCAAAATGCTGTGTCTCTCTCTCAGGGACTTCATAAATTAATATAAAATATTACTGCTGGGATACTTGCAGCATGACATCACTTTTTGTCACCTGACTTCAGTTGCTAAGCTGAGCCCTCATTGTCAGAAACTACTAGTATCTAGCATCTCTCTGTGAAAATACATAACCTTCAGATGTTTGCAACTGCTGGAAGACATAAAACAATAAAACACAATACAATGCAGATGGCTCCCTAGTTCTAAACATTGTGTCTCCTTGCTTGATTGAAACTAACTTTTATGATGCAGTTATAAAACAATTTTAATTTCAACCATTTTTCTGAAGTTTTGCAAGTTAACCTTCTATGTGCCAGTTCCCACTGTTAAAAAATATACACTTACACAGTTACAATAGTTTATATATATATATATATATATATATATATATATATATATATATATATATATATATATATATATATATCTGTTCTAATCCAGTGGGTCTATATTATAACATCAAATTCTACAAAGATCGAATGTTATAATATCGACCCCGTAATGTTGAACGTTGAAAACAGCGAAGGTGCAGGACACAGAATTCTTTCCCAGGGAAAGAATTTGGTGGGCCATTGCTGTGGCTTCACTGTTTTCAGCATTCAATATGTTGGAACATTATGGGTCGGGCTCAGGTAAGTGTGCGGTTGTGTGTAGGATAGGGTTAGGGGGCGGGTTAGGTGAGTTAGGGTTAGGGCGTGGGTGAGTGTGCGATAATGATGGACCTTAGGGTTAGGGTTGGGTTAAGGTCAGTGGATAGCTAGTAGCGTATGTAAAGTTTAGTTTAGGTTTAGGTGTAGGATTTTAAGTGTATGTGTGTGGATTGCTGTTTTTTTGTGTGTTTGTGTTGTGTGTATGTTTCTCGGAATAGCGAATTATTTCCCTGGGAAAACATTCACTATTTTGACTGTTCGATGTTTTCGGATTTCGGTGTTTAGGGTTCGATATTATAACATTCAATCTTTGTAGAATTCAATGTTATAATATAGACCCTAATCCAGCAGGGTACACTGTGGTCACACCTCTAAGCTCAGTACTGTACAAACCCTTTTCACACACATTTCTGTGTCAGCAGTTTGATATACACATAACACACCATTCTAATACATCTGTTGCACAAGCATATGAGTCATGTTGATATTCACAACTGACATACAATTATTTACAAAATTCCAGATAGCTGGGCTGGCAGTGTCTCCTTCTGTCACACTTCTATATAAATAATATTAATATTCACAAATGACATATACTTATTTACAAAATTCCATCAAGCAGGGCTGACAATATTTCCTTTTGTGACACAGAGCTCCCAACTTCTTCTCTCCAACATGTACTGCTGATGCCATCAACTATAAGTTGATCTTCAGCCATGCAAAAGACAGACTTGTTCCATGACACTTGTTTATAGTACTGTGTTCTGTAGTCTGTGTACTTAGGTAGGGATTCTATTCTCACTGCTGTTAACTGTGTGTGTAATATGTTACTTGACATTTTCCACCAGCATGTGGGGTACTGTTATATTCTCCTCAACAGACACTGTTGATGTCATCAGCTATAAAGTGTTGTCTGAGACATACAGAGTCAGACTTCAGCTGTGGCACTTGCATAAAAGACTGTGTCCTATAGTCTGTGTACTTAGATAGGTAAGGGTTATGTTTTCATTGCAGTCAAGTGTGTGTGTGTGTGTGTGTGTGTGTGTGTGTGTGTGTGTGTGTGTGTGTGTGTGTGTGTGTGTGAGCTGTTGTTTGACATTACAGATAGCATTTTCACCAGAATGTGGGACATTGTTATATTCTTCTCAATAGACAGTGCTTTTGTCATCAGCTATAAAATGTCTGAGACACTTCAAGTCAGGCTTGAGCTGTGGTGCTTGCACAAAATACTGTGGTTTGCAGCCTGTATACTTAGAAAGATTGGGGTTCTATCTCACTGTAGTCAACTATGTGAGCTGTTGCTTGACAGTAAGGAGAGCATTTTACAACAACATGTGGGACATTGCTTTTACTATCTTCTTCTCAACAGACTGTTAATTTGCAGATATGAAATATACACATCAGGGCAGGGTCACAGATGTCCTATTGTCTAGCCACAAGTCATCTCATCCTTTCCAATACAGATTTCAGGAACAGGGCTTTCAGTATATCCATGTACATCATGGCATGGTTTGTAGGACCTGTATTTTCTTGATGTGAAACCCCTGTGGTCTGTCCAGCTGCTGCAGGTGTCTGGTGAGGTACATGCAACAGGACACATTATACTGCATTAGTGTTCAGATGAGATTTGAGTACAGTGCTGTTATAGCCTCCTCAGATCTGGATACAATGGCCTAACTTCTGAGGTGCACGATGTAGCCTTTCCATACCACTACGGGCACTTGGTCAAAGTTCAGATTGCTATCTATATGCATTCCCAAAACATGCACCACTAGTTTCAGCATGGGTCAAGTGTTGCCAATGGTGTATTTATCAGGAAACTACACTTTGCATAAGGCACAAATCCTGACATGTTCTGTATTTTTAGTAGACTGTGTGGCTTTTGTTACCAATAATTTGTGTGTGTTAGCCCCTCTTGTACTGTAGTCACATCATTGGTGGGCTCAATGATTGCAACCAATATGCATGAATCATCAAACTTGGTAAGCTACAGGTTGTATTTTATAGCCTAGACTGTTGAGAAATACATTCCAAACAGTATCAGACCTAGCACAGATGCTTGAGGTACACCAGTGGTGACAGCTGTAGTGGAAGAGGTTGATTCACCAGCTTTCACACTATGTAATCTGCCTCTGAAGGCATTGGTTAACTATCTAGTGATGTAAGTGCTAATCATCAGGTGGTAGAGTTTGTCAATGATACCTGAGTAGTGTGATCATGTCCAGACAGTAGGACAAATCAAGATAGGCAGTATTCACTGTTTTACCTTCATGCAGGCCTATCACACAGAAACAATGGGCTGTGAAAACATTACAGATAACCTGTAATTTGACTCAGAACATACTCCTACCTTTCACAGTGTGATACACTCTTCAGTACACCCTCCGACAGTGCCTGATGCATGCATGTATAGACACATACTGACTCTCCTGATCTGTGGGATACAACAACATATCATGGACCTTCTCTAAATGGATACTAGTAATGTCCTGGCTGTGTTAAATAGACATGTGTGAGTTTTAGATGTTGCATCTATGTCTGTTACATCTGTCAGATGTCCTCAAAGAACATCATCCTGTGGAATTTGAAAAGGCCATGGCAGTCTACAGGATTCCAGCCAAGGAATTAACTCAACAATGACAGATGTGGTTATCAACACCTATATTACCAAGTAGGTAGAGCAATAGATCACATACGTTACATTTAAATATGTAGAAATGTGTAAAGTGACATATATCTCATGTCCAGTGATCAAGCGTGTACATCAGGAATGTCTGCTAGGTCCTTTCCTGTCCATGATTGAAATCACAGTTGTCAAAAATGACATACAAATCCTGTGTCCCAACAGCTGTCTTGAGGATTACAGATTGTGAATAATCATTGACTCCAACTATTATATTGATATAATACAGATTGTATCAACACACATCAAAGATTGCTGCCACAGCCATGAAAACACATGAGATGAAAAAAAAAATTGGGATTTGTTTCATTATGCAAATGAATGCACAAAGCAAGGAACATGTAGACATCACACCCCATCAAAAGACCAGTTTGTTATGTGGCTTGTGTCCCATGATATATGGTATGTGGAATGTCCACCAGCATGTGTCCACCATGTTGAGTATCACCTTGTATGTAACACAACTACTGAGTATATGCAGGACATCCACATGACAGGCTATACCTTCATAGTTCACAGCCTTCACCACAGCAATACTTGAGTACAGTGCACCCTTCCTCATGTCCTTCCATACACATCTTCCAATGATGTGTAACTGAAGTGCACCACCTTTGTCACTGTGAGCTGTCACACATCTATTTGTGCATACCTATATATTAGTTTTGGTGCATAAACATTACTGTCTGATGTCACGTAACCTCCATCAAGATGTAATACCACATGTGTGTTGATATCTGCTTCGGTGATGCACTCATGACATACATAGCTGTAGAATTAAACTGATGGTATGGTTTACATTCATGAATGTGCCATATATTTCTTTGCCATGCACACCACTTGACTAGCCTGTAGTGGTCATAATGTCAAGTGTGTCTCCTCACACCTCCTGCATATGTTAGTGTCAGGAGAGTGTGCTTGATTACACTCATAGATTGCTGAAATGTCCCATGCACACCAGTCGACTAGCCTGTAGTGATCATAATGTCAAGTGTGTCTACTCACACCTCCTGCATATGTTAGTGTCAGGACAGTGTGCTTGATTACACTCATAGATTGCTGAAATGTCCTAATAGTTGTACAAGTGTGTTGGTGTGAACAATCTATGCTCATTCAGAAACACATATGTTGTGTCAGAGACACGGGTATCACTGGTGGTTTTATTCTGATATTGCCCATGACTGTGCATTATGGTTTTACTGTTGGCCATGAGCCTGTATCTGTGTCATTCTTATTGGAAGCCTCTGCTGACAATACATGCATACTCAGGCAAATCAGTTTGCACAGTTTCACAATATGCACCCAATACCAATTGTATTTAATGTCCATGAAACATGTCCTCTCCATTGTTCTTGTTTGGATGCTTATATCATACAGACATCCTCCACTGTTTTGTCACTTTGTGTGACAGTCACATCATATACATTTGTCACTGTGCAGTCCATAATGTGCCATGTGGAGATGTCATTAGTGCCCCTGCTGCAACTTTCTTCCTTTTACATTTCCTCATGTGTGGTACGTTGCAATGTTTCACCTGTCCGCCTTCCTTGTATTCATCAATAAACTTCATCTGTATGTCCCGGTTCAATAAACACACTTCCCTTGACTGTTTCTTATAAATGGCAGTCCATGTGCCCTTACAGATCATTGACACAACTTGTACAGACTGCTTCTAATGGGATTCCACAGTGCTTAGCACTATATACACTGTCCTGTCTTGCGTCTGCAACACATTCATTAATATATAAAAAACCCTGATGGTCCTTGTAGCATTCCACACATTCCTACTAGCCCAGTATGCAGTAGTGTACACATATACTGTCCTGTTCTATCCCTGCAACACAATACATTGCTATAGGAAAAACCCTGATGGTCCTTGTGGCACTCCATGCAATCCCACTAGCCCAGTTTGCTGGAGTGTACACGTACAGTGTTCTGTCCTGTCCCTGCAACATAATACATTGTTATATGAAAAACCCCGGTAGTCCTTATGGCATGCTGCTCAATCTCACTTACTCAGTTTGCAATGCTGTAACTAAGTTTGCTATCAGTGTTGCTTTACATGGTTTCCTGGCTGCCACAAAACCCTGCTTGCTTACGTATGAAGGTGAGTCACAGTGTGAAAATTCATTAAACACTGCTGCTCAAACATATAAACTCCATGTAGGCTTTGCACCAAGTCTACAGGGAGTTGATTGAATCCTAGGGATTGTTTCCCATATGTAGTATAGATAGTACTGAAATTTGATAATCATATTCATATGTCAGCCAATTGCTATTTTATAGGGGCCTTGGCACATTTGCTGTGCAAAAGATACAAAAAATGTATTTTGTTACTAGAAGACTGAAAATAATAATAAAGATAATAATAGTAATAACAATTATAAAATCAGTTATATACATTACATTGTTAATAAGATATGTAGCCGACTAAAATGTCATAAAGATGCCATCATTACTATTTTCAAAGTCAAAGTAAAAGTAAGATTTATTGTCATTTAGAACTACACACGTTTAGCCTAAATGAAATTTCATGCATCAGCTCAATTCTGGAGATTACAAAGGAAAACGAAACAACACATACAAGTAAAGGAATAAGCATAACTAATAAATACAATACTACTCCCAATACATGCAAAAAGAGAAGAAACATTTACCAACACTCGTATATGAAAAGAATACCCACCCCTAAGTTAAATTAATTACCTTATTTAAAGTAAAACAAAACTTTGGAAATGCCTAGGTTATTTGTCTAACTTTTCACTTGAGTGAGTTAAATAATACCGACTACGGATATAATAAATAAATATTGCACTTACCTGGATATATGTAAGTATATTTTGCACAAATAAATAAAAAATGAACTTATGTGTTCAGACCCCTGAGACTAGTGCCCGAGTTCAAAAGTCTAGTCACTGTAGAGTAGAAACTGTTACTGAATCTTGTAGTCAGCAGTGAATGCTGTGATATCTCCTGCCTGATGCCAGATGCTTAAACAGTCCATGTGAAGGATTCATGTTGTCTTGTTTTGTTTTGGTGGCCTTTCAGATGCTTTTTGCAGCATAAAGATGTATTGATGGAACCTGTTACCTTCTCTGTAACCCTCACTACTCTTTGTAGCACCTTCCTTTCTGTAACTGTGCAGTGTCCAAACCACACTGTGAAGTTGCAGGTGAGGATGCTCTCTATTGTACCTCTATAGAAGGTGGAGAGAATATGAGGATGAAGCTAAGCTTTTTTCAGTCTTCATAAAAAGTGGAGGAATTGGTGCACCTTCTTGACCAGTTGGCTGGTGTTTCCGACTATGAGATATCCTTTGATATGTGTACACCCGGGAATTTCATGCTTTTTATCCTTTCCATACTCCCACCATTGATCCTGACCACTGGATGGTTTGTTTTCCTTTTCTTGAAGTCATTGATAACCTGTTTGGTCTTGTTTACATGCAGGTCAAGGTTGTTCCCCTTGCACCAACTGATCAGAGATGCCACCTCCTCTGTGTATGCCCTTTCATCCTCCTTTGTGATGAGTCCCACAACTGCAGTGTCATACAAACTTGATGATATGGTTGGACTTGTGCTTAGAATAGCAGTCGTGGGTCAGGATGGTGAATAACAGTGGGCTAAGAACACATCCCTGTGGAACTCCATTGTTAATTGTGATGAACTTTGATGTGTTCTTACCTGAGCACACCCTCTGTGGTCTCTCAGTCTGGAAGTCCAGGATCCAGATACAGAGACATTTGTTGATTCCTTAATGTGCCAGTTTCTCTAACAGCTGCATTGGTACCACCATATTAAATGCAGAGCTGAAGTCTATAAACAGCATCCTCACATAGTTGTCTTTGCCCTATATATGCATCTATTGATAAATTTTAACTTTCATATGAATGATATATCTATCTTCCACTATGCTAGCTGCCATAAAATAAGTTTAATCATGAAAATATTTAAATTAATAATAGAAGACAATTACCAGTCCTGCCAAAGTTTTGTCATATACAACTCAATGTTTTCTCTTCTTCGAAAAGAATGTAAATATAAGGCATATTATACAAACTAGGAAAAGTTAAAAAAGCTTAAAAAGCTTAAAATTCAATCATAATAAAAATATTGTAGCACTGCTTCCCAGGGGACTCTACAGTATGTCGCTCACATGTTTCTTCTTTTATGACATTTTCTTTTATGACCTTATACATGTAGCAATAAAGATATTGTTCATCTACTGGAATATAGATTCTCAGATTCCTTTACTCCTCTCATAGGTAGCTTTTAGACATTGTGGAGCAAGTACAAATTTTCCAATCATCCCAGAGCATTGTCTTGTGAAGTTACTTGCTCAGTGTCACACAGTATGCAAATGACAGTAGAGAGAATCAATCCCTCTACCACAGGAAGCAGATTATTAACAGTTCACAGCATTAATCTTATGTGCTAATTTCCAGATGTGAAATTACGAAAAAACCTTGAGCCATGATCAATATAAAAAAGTATTTTACTGTCACCATCCAGAAATCATATGCCACATTGTACCAAAGCAGAATGATTCACCCCCCCCTCCCACACACACACACACACACACACACACACACACACACACACACACACACACACACAAACATGTCTTTATACAAAGCAATCAGGTTTTGTCTTAGTGTGTTACTGTTGATTTGTAGTTTGTACTGTTGAGTTGTAGGTTCATGGGTACATAGGTAGATACTAGGCTGTCGGCACAAAGGCCTAAGTAAGCCTAGCAAAAAAGTTCCCTGGCTTACGCCACCCAAGAAATTGATTTTCCTGTGCCCCTGTTGAGCAGAGCCACAGAAGTGATCCCAGGGTGTATTTCCTATTTCCCATCCACTTATCAGGATTTTTCTTGAAGAGTGCTAATTTGGAACTTTACTTGACATAGATGGGTAGCTTGTTCCAGAATATGGGAAGTCTCTGGGACAGGAATCTATCACCTTGCTGTATAAATATACAAAATGTACAATTAGTTTCACATCTTTTAGTGCTTTTCTCACATGGTCTAGGTTTAAATTCAACAAAACTTCTAATATTCCTGGCCTTCCTATAAACAAATGATGAGGCTTCACCCTAAGATGTTAATCAGAAAAGGGTTTCCTGTGACAATGTCCCAGTTTTCTTCAATAATATTTTTGATACTGTGATAATTCAAAGTGTATGTCAGGATGCAGCTATTTTTGCATTTGTTATTCTCTGTGGAATTATTTAACATTTTTCTAGAGAGGAGGTTGAGTGAAGGTGCTTCAGTCCTTTTCAGTTCTATAATGGTTTCCAGGATGTATTTTAACATCTGACTTTCATAGCCTCTCACTAGAAAACCATTCTCTAAGTTGTTCAGGTTTCTCAAAAATGGTTCCATCTCTGTGGTAATTCCAGCTAATCTATAGCCTTGGGATTTCACTACATTATATTTGGTTTTTGTAGGATGTAGACTTTTACTGTGGAGTAATAAGTTAACCCTCATTGGTTTTCTGAATAGATCAGTGGTGATTCTGTTATTGTTCTTGTCCTTGAAAATCTGCATATCTAAGAAAGTGGTTGAAGTACAGCTATGGGAAGAGGTAAACTTCAGGAAGGGGGTTGTTTGATTGAGGTAAGTGATAAAATCTCCAAGCTGCAAGGTGTCACCTTCCCACACAATAAAGACATCGTCAATAAAACGTAAATAGCATGTGATATGCTGCATGTAGTCTGGGTTGTTTAACACAAAGTCCTCCTCCCATTTGCCCAGGGCTATGTTAGCTATGCTGGGAGCCATGGCAGCCCCCATTGCTATACCAGTTTTTTGTTTGTAGTGTTTGCCATTGAAAGTAAAGAAATTGAAGTCCAGTACAAGATTAATGAGCTTGCTTAACTTTTGCAGTTGTGCCTGTGTACCCTGATTATAGGTTCATAGGTTCATAGGTTTATACTAGGCTATCTGCCCTAAGGCATTTATAAGCTTAGCCCAAATTATTGTGGCTTACGCCACCCCTTATATGAAAAAATACTGTGCCCATTAGTTTGTTGTGCCTCTGTCCAGCAGTGACCCAGAGATGATTCCTGGGGTAAACCTACGATCTCCCATCCACAGGTCTAGATTTCTCTTGAACAGAGTCAGCGAGGTGCTCTGCCTCACATGGACCGGGATTTTATTCCACAGCATAGGGAGTCTCTGAGTGATAAATCTATCCCTCCAGCACGTCCTATTTATATCCGTGCTAAGGGTTAAGTCGCTTGCTCTAGTGGTTTTGGTGGATTTGGATTTTTTGAGGTGGAGCATGTCCATTAATTCCGGGTTGGACATGGCCTTGTATGTCAGGCACATGTCACCTCTGAGCAGACGGTATGCGACTGAATAGAGCTGGAGTTTCTTCAATCTGGCAGCATATGACAGATTTTGGAGTCCCTTTATCCTTTTGGTGAGGAACTTTTGGGGTCTCTCCAATTGCTGCAGATGTCGGGTGAGATACATCCCGAATGGGGCATTGTACTCGATCATTGGTCTGATAAGTGAAGAGTACAGGGAACAATGACCTCACTAGATCTGGATGTGAATCCCTTCATGATCAGGTGGGCAATGTAGAAGGTCTTTCTAACCACTTTAGCAATGTGAGTGTCAAAAGAAAGGCCACTGTCAACCTGGGTCCCCAGGTCCCTGATAACCTCTTCTGTGCTTAGTGGATTGCCACCTATATGGTAGCTTGGGGTTACCTTGTTTTTCCCGAAGGGTATGACTATACATTTTTTGGCGTTTAACTTCAGGCCATGGCTCTGGCACCAGCTATCTGTTTCAGTGAGTCCCTTCTGAAGGATATCCGTGTCCGATGCACTTTCCACTATGGCCCAGTTTGCAGTCATCTGCAAACTTTGTCAGCCAAAGTCCTCCCATGTTGGCCTGTACTTCTGAGAAGTAGATGCCAAACAATAGGGGCCAAGGACCAAGCCCTGTGGGACACCACTTGTGACCGGCTTGGAGTCTGACACAGCGCCAGCAACTCTAACCCTGTGGGTTCTGTCCTTAAGCCAGTTTGCAACCCATCTTGTGACATATGGGTTTACATTTAAGCTGGTAAGTTTTTCTACAATACCCGAGTGGGGTATTGTGTCAAAGCCTTTGCAAGGTCAAGGTAGGCTGTATGGACTGCCTTTCCCTCATCAATGGCCTTGGTGACTATTTCAAGAAGTCGACCAAGTTCAAAAGGCATGATCTTCCCTTGACAAAGCCAAACTGGGTCGGGTCCAATGTCTGCAAGTCCCTATATCTTTGTTTATGAGCTCCATTATGATCCTCTCCATAGCTTTGCAGACTAGACTTGTTAAGCTTATGGGGCGGTAATTACCAGGGTCCGTGAGGCGCCACCTTTGTGGAGTGGGACCACAGTTGCCGTCACGCCACTCCTTGGGCACGTATCCTGTGGTAAGGCTGAGATTAAACAGCTGCCTTATGTGCGGGTTTAATTCCTCATTTAGCTCGTGTAGCAGACAGCCGGGGACACCATCCGGTCCCATTGTTGCTGTGTTTTTAGCTTTCGAGAGAGCAGCTTGCACCTGCGCATTCGAGATGTCCGGGAGGCTACACTCGGCTGGGATAGTTATCTCTCCTTTAGGGGAGAGGGGTGAAGTTTGCACTGAACCTGTCTGCCAGTATGTTGGCAATGTCTGTGGGTTCAGTGATTTTTGTATCATTTTGGACTAATTCTGAGCATATCTGTGAGTTTCCACCCAGGTTCCTGACATAGCTGAAAAAGGCCTTATGATTGTCCTTTGAATCCATGGCAATTTTTCTCTCAAAATTGGCCTTAGTTGATTTTATGAGTGCTCGTATTTTTTACTAATAATGATCAGGGTGACTTCCCTTTTATGGATTTTGTTCTATCATGTAATAGCTTTCTCCTCTTATTGTAAAGTTTGTTAATGGCTGGGGTCCACCAGACTGGACGTTTGCCCTTTGTGGAAAGAGTCTTGGTTTTATTTGGGATTGCCTGATCCATGCAGTCCTGGAGGTGTTCATAGAAGGCATTTGTAAGGGCTTCCGCAGCTTGGGTTGTGGTTTCCTCTGACTCAGGGGCCTTGAAGGATACCACAACAGTCTTGAGTAGTGTGAAGTTTGCTTTAGAGAAGTTCTTCACTATGGTCTTTTTTGTTTGGGGTGGGCGGGATGTGGATTTCCAGTGAGATTAGTTTATGATCAGATCTCACCAATGAGGGATATACTTCCGGTGTGGAGCATTTTGTCCCCATGTTTGTGACAATGAGATCTAGTATATTTTCTCCTCTCGTGGGAACAGTGACTAGCTGTTCCATGGCATTTGAATTTATGAACTCCAGGAACCGTTGGGCTAGAAAGTTAGGGCTTGAGTAATGTTCCCAGTCTATATTCGGGTAGTTGAAGTCACCCAATATGATGGTGTTTGGAGATACATTTATACCCTCCAGTGTCTTCAGGAAGGCTGTGTGGGGTTCCTGAGTTTGAGAGGGTGGCCTGTAGCATGCTACAATTTGTAGAGCAGTTTTGCCTATGGTTAGTTGCACCTGGATGGTTTCCGAAGCTTCATGCGTTGCCACCAACCTGGAGGTGTGAGTATCCTTTATGAATATGGATACACCCCTCCTTTTGTGGAGTGGTCCGGGTTTTGGGGCGGGCATGATATGAGGTAAAACCTAATAGTGCCGGGGTGCTCTCAGGAGCCTTGAACCAGGTTTCAGTTACAGCACAGACATCGATGTTCTCCATACTGAGAAGGGCCTCGAGTGCGTGCATTTTGAGATTTAGACTTCTGGCATTGAGCAGCATTACCCTCAATTTCTTCCCATTTTTGTTTTCTAGGGTGGTAGGTTTAGAATTTGAGCCTTATGTTTCTTAAAAGACTCCATAGCTGTTGTTATACAGTAATTGTGAGGGAGCACTGTGTACAAGGATTCCACATCAATGGTTACCAAAATACTGTCAGCTTCCACTGTAATGTTTTTTATTTTCTTCAAAAAATCCATTGAATCTCTTATGTATGACTTATTCTTTTCTGCTAGAGGTTTCAGCAAGTAATCAAGGTAAATGGCTCTGGCTTCAGTAAGGGAACCTCCACTTGCTACCACCGGTCTATAAGGTGGGTCTTCTCTGTTCTTGTGTGGCTTTGGTATTCCAAAAAAGTAAGGTAAACGTGGGCATGGGCTCCATAAATAATTATAAAGATTTTCAGTGATAAGTTTTTCTTCCCATAATGTGGTGAGATTAGTGTTCCATAAATCATATGCTCTTTTTATGTCATCCATAGTAAATAACTTATAAAATCTGTTATCCTCCAGCATGTTCTTTATCTTTTGGTTGTAGCTAGTGGTATCAGTCACAAGTATACCTCCTCCCTTGTCTGCCTTCATTACATGCCTGGATTTATCATTGCCTAGCTCAAGCAATGCTTTTCTTTCTCCCTGTGTTAAGTTATAAAGTTTTTTCTTTGGAGGTTTTTTAAGCAGTTTCCTGATATCCATCTCACATTTCACTTCGAAAGCAGCTAGTGTTTGATGTAGTGGTGGACAATAGCTGCTAGGCCTTTTTATAGTTTCATCAATAGGCTTATTTTCAATGTCATTACTTTTGCCATGAAACTGTACCCTTAAGTTGAGCTTCCTCACAAACATTTTAATGTAGTATATTGCCTTGTATATAAAATCACAGACTTAATAATCTACTTAATAATTTGGTTAAATAAGATGTACCATTAAAGTACATTAGGGCTATATATTATTATGACAGCTACTAGGTAGGGCAGGACCAGCTCGAATGTCACACTGATGGGGGAAGGGATGTGAATTTAACATGTGTACCAATAACACTTTGTTTTACAGCACAATAAACCATGCCCATGCCTGATAATAAGTATATATATATTTAGAAAGCTTGTGAAGAAATTATTACTCTATTTTTGTTTTACTTGGATCGCTTGTCTGTGTACTTAATAAAGGATTTTCGACTGGAAAAAGACTGCCTGCCTTGCTTGGATTACTTTTGAATACTTAGTAATGCTGTAGAATTATATATTTTCTATTATTACTTTTTGACTTGACGAGTTTACGTTCGCTACTTCTACTACTATTGTCTGATCTGATTATATACAGTGATTAACTAGAAATATATGGACTGAAAATCTTCCACACAGAGAAGTTTCTTACACTGTTTTGTTTTTAGACCCACTACACTTTAGTGGGTTGTTTTGAGACTTCGGGGATACAATGGAGATTACTTGTTACATGTGATATTTTCCAGATAGAGGGGCTAGAGGCTTCAGTTATGGTTCTGTTTATCAAAATAGAGACAGGGTATGCTATAACATCAGCAGCTTTTTGCAGGTAGTCTGCAGGGAAGAGGTCAGCTGAAAGGGTGGTTTAGGGGTTTCAGCATTAGGACAAGTGGGTTTAAGTTTGCTAGCAAGGACCTGGATGGTTTCTGTAAAGAAACTGTTGAAGATGTTGGCAATGGACTCTGGTGATTTTTGGGTTGGGGCTAACAACATGCAGCAATAAACCTTATTAGAACACAGTATTGTTACTTGTTTGAGATGTAGGCCTCTACAGTGACATTGGCCTCAGCAGCTGAAAAAAATTGCAGTACACGATGCAAGACAAATAATCTATAAAAATAAAAACCAAAGGTATTCTAAGTTTAGAAGTAATGTGCCTAAGTAAATATGAGCAAAATGTCATGTTAATTACATTTCAAAGTAAAAATATCACACTAATTAAATATTATGTACCATCCAGTTATTTTAGAATGCAGTTATAAGTTTGTGGATGGTAACTGTGATTCTGCGACCTAAGAAAATTTAAGTGTGGTTATGGAATAGTAAATACTAAGATTAAAATTGCTATAACTTGGAGAATTCCCTTTTCTCCAAAGTGCAGTAACACAGGACTTGTTTGCTTATAGGAGTGCAGTACCCCACCACATTAGGAACTATAGTGGGTTTGTTCTTCTGGAAAAATACTTTTAATATGTAACATTAAATTTCACAGTTCAGTGATTGCAAATTTTACATTCAGTGATTTAAACAAAGTTTCATGTTTTACACTAGTGTGTGTTGAACTTCCAAAAAAACACCAGTTATAAGTTATTCTGGTAAAAAGCAAAACAAAATGTAATTAAATACTCATTTTGCCTTACATATTTAAAACTACAAGCAAACCATCTAACCACTAAATTATAATTGCACACAGTTCTTGGTTATTTTTCTTTCTTATTTTTCTTTGTTATTTAAAACCCTTATCAGCAAACGTTAAAAAACGGAGACAATAATTTCTCTTGTAACAGTTAAATACCTAATTCAGAAATACTTAAACAACAGTGAGGCTCCCTTACAACATTAAAGTTTTTATGCCCCTGAAAACTAGAAACTCACCTTTCTGTATGAAATATATTATCTGACCATTTTGTACAAGAAATATAAACCATGTAAGCTAATCAAACTAAAAGCTCAGTATTTCATTAAAATGAAAACAATTCTAATTATATCACATTTGCACATACATTTTCAAAAAAAAAAAAAAAAAAAAAAAAAAAAAAAACAAGTATGGCATCACAAACAGATCATGCCAAGCAGGCTTGGTAACAGCGTATATACTTAAAACATGTTGTAGATTTTCTCAAATGTTTAACAGTGAAACCTTTAAAGCTCTGAGATAAAGATTTTCATGAGGCATACATGATTTCCCAGATGTGTCAATCAATAGTGACATTAATGCCAGCATACAACATCATTTGAAACAGATAATTGTCATTATTGTCAACAAAATCATCTCAATAGGAGAGATGTTAACAATTCTGGAATTGCAAACATATTGGCCCAAGGCACTTGATAAAATGGATTATGGGATATAGTCATTCTTAAAATGGTATTAAAATAATAAAACTATGTGGAAGTCTTAAATTGGAAATGGTGTTATTATTTATTTACAATATATATATCATATATAAACTCAACCTGCACTACTTCTTTATCATGGCAACTCCCAGACAGTTTTAATAGTAGTAGTAGCAATGAGTCTTATAAAAAAGAATTTACAATCCATACTTAGATATGTTGCTGATATACTTAACTCCATATGAATTGCAGAAGGAGTCAGTTCTGGTCACATTGCGGGTGCTGCGAATAGCACTTCTAGCTAACATCAAAGACTGAAACAATACTAATTTCATGAACTTTAATCATACTCTGACTTAGGAATGGGATCCATTGCCATCATGGTATCAGAAAGCCAAAGACTTGGAGAAATTAAAAAGAACAAAAAACTTGTCTTCATATTTATAGCATATGAATTTTGACAGACAATGCAAACATGCATTCAGCTATCTGGACTGATCCACTCAATGCATATATGTGACATTTAAGAATTGGATTAATGTGATTATTTTGAAACAGCAATTTGAGAGAAACCAGTATCAAGATAGTGTTGAGAAGGCAAAGGAGATTTGCACAGTTATTTATTTGAGCACATGACTTTGTCAAAGTTCTGGTAATGAGTCTATACTTTAACTTCTGTTGCTGTGTGCCACATGAATAGCCCAAGAGGTGGGATTGGAACCTGTTGAAGGAAAGCTATTAGACAAACAAGTATAACAACATTTATTATTTTTAGAGTCATTAAGAAGTAAGAGTGATACTTGATTTAGCAGTATACAGGCTATCATAAAACATTGCAGATTTCAAGTTACTACCCTTGTCTTGGTTATTGGATTTTGGTAACACTATTTACAGAACAGGGACACTCTTTTTTAGGTATGAACTTGTTTTATTCTCAGTTCAAGTACTTTAGTATTTTTTTTCTGGAGCAAACCTTTCAGTTTGAAGCACATTATGAAATAATAAAACATGCCTATGACTTCATCTAGCTTTGGCACCTTTTCTTTGGACCATGCACCTTAGTTCATTAGTTTTCAGAATAACAACACATGTTGTGTCCTGTTTTTCTGTCCTGCTAACTTTAGGCTGACTGGTTGGTCTGGTTGAAGGACAGGAAGTGGTTGTGTAGAACTGTGTCTGTTGAACTTTTTAAATGAAGCTTTAGCTCAGTAAACCTTGCAATGTTTTCCTATTCTTTTTGCAGCACACTGTATTTGGTTTATGAGTTTTGGTATGTGCACTGCTGCAGTTTTTCTTGGTTGATTTGTGCATGTTTTAGCTCATTGGTCATTTTGTTTAACTGACTTATATGGAGCCATTTTAGGCTGCTACTTTGACTGTAAAAGTGACCCATACTTTCTTATTTATCTTCCAAGAGTTATCTGTGAAAAGCTTACTACTATAACACTAGGCAGAATAGCTCAACTTGACATGAACACTCTCTTAGGATAAGGTTGTCTTAGTATTGTTATAACTGTTTGCACTGTTCTCTACCAGATTCACATGTTGACTGAGGATAGTGAGGACTTGACACGGTATGAATAAAACCATAGTCATCCAAAAAGGATTAGAATTCAGTTTAAACAAGCTGTGTACCATTGTTTGTAACATGTTCAATGGGTTTTGTATGTCTTGTGAACATGGTCTTTTTTTTCCATAATAAATCTTTATTATTATATTATTTTCATACATCATTAAAAACAAGAACAAAAAAAATTAAAAAAAAAACTACTAACTAATATCACTAACCATCACACCAAACAAATATACAATATTTACAAGAATGCTTCCATGTGAAACATTAATAATAGAAGAAAAACAAAGAGTAATTAATAACATTTCAAGTAATAGACAGTTTGATTACAAAATTCTCTCCAAACATATAAATAATTGTTAATACCTTCAAGTTAAAAGTATTATGCTAGTATAATATTAAATATCTGTTCCCAAATTTTTGGATTATTAATATTTTTATTATGCGGATTTTAAAGTAGTTTATGAGCTAATATATGCCTTGTTGCCAAAACTCTAAAGTTTTCCCACGATGTTTTAGATGGGTCTAACCAATTTGTGGCTATATAAAGCTTCATTAATAAAAAAAAAATATTAATATATATAATACTTTGTAATCTAGGGAGTTCTTTCGGGGGAATATGCAAAATCATAAATTTCCATGACAATGTTGTGCTTTGGTAACCCATCTTCTGAAGTTGAATCTTAAGGGAATTCCAAAGCTTGCATATGCATTTACAGCTCCAGAACATATGAAGAAGATCAGCCGGTTGATTCTTACAATATGGACAGGTTGGAGAGTTTTTAGAGTTAAATTTATGCAGGGTAAGGCATGTATAATATGCATTATTCCATATCATCATCTAGGTATATATCAATTTTTGAAGAGAAGTAGATTTGATAGTCAAGTCAATTGCTTTTAACATAATACTTTTCTCTGTCAATAGGATTTTCTCTTCCCAATAGTTTGATAACAAAACTTTATCATGAAATCTAAATTCTTTAATTAATTTATTTGTTGTTGTTATATATTTAATATCCTGTTGGAGAGCTTGCCACAAATCAGAGCATTTATTCACAGTCTCATCTTCAGGTTTAAAATTTTTAAAGTAACTTATAGCAAGTTCTCTAATTTGTCTCATAATAACAAGATAATTTTTAGGTAGGTTAAATTCTTGTCTTATTTGGTTGGCCGAAAATTCAAGATATTTATATATATCAATCAAAGTTCAATTAACTATTAATGGAAACTTTTTAAGATCAATTAATTGATTATTCAATTTTAAATTAGGATTCCTATGAAAGGGTTGAAAAAAAATCATATACTGAACCAGTAGTCTTGTAAAGAAATTATGTCCATTTTAATGTGGTCAATAATCCCATATAATTTCAAAGTATCTTTACCTAAAAAAGGTATTGCTTTTTGGATTAATATTCAACTTTGAAATATATTTATAATTCAAGATCACCCAAGTTGGTGTCCACTTAGTACTTGTGATATCATAGTTGGCAATTCTTAGAATTCTATTAGAGTTTACGATTAAATAATACATTTCAAAATTAGGCAACTCCAGTCCTCCTCTATTTTTTGGGGTCATTAATTTATCATAAGAAATCCTGTTTTTTTTTGGTTCCCAAATGAATTTAGCCAATTCTTTATGAATTTGTTTAAAAAATGTCTTCGAAAGTTTTAGTTGGGCTGACCTGAAAATATATAATAGCCTTGGTAATACATTCATTTTAACAATTGAAACTTTTGCTAATACTGGCAGTCGTAAATTTTTCCACCTCCCAAAATCAGAAATTATTTGATCCCAAATTGATTTAATATTATTATTGTAGAAGTCTTTATTATCTGTAGAAAACTCAATACCTAAGTATATAATATTTTCTTTAAATGTTACCTGCCCAACCAAAGGTAATAGCGAAAAAGGTTTAGGTGTTTTTAAAGGGAAGATATTGTTTTTTTTCAAGTTAATTTTATAGTTAGAGAGTTCTGAAAAGTCATTAACAGCCTTCAATAATTTTTCGGTATCTGATATTGGAGATGTATAATAAATGTTAAGATCATCAGCAAAAGCTGCCATTAATATTTTGGTTCCATAAATTATTGGGACATTATGATAGACATTCTGCTTAATATATAAGAACAAAGGTTCAAGATGAAGATTAAATAGTAAAGGGGACAAAGGGCAGCCCTGGTGTGTTCCAGTCTTAATCTGCATTCTTTTAGAGAAACTTTTATTAATATACAGTGTAGTATAGGGATTACTATATAATATTTCTAACATTTGAACAAACTCATGGGAAATATTAAAATAAGGTAAAAGATCAAACAAAAAAATTGTATCAACCCTATCAAAGGCCTTCTGTGCATCAATTATAAGGGCATAAACATTAAGATTATTTTGTTTGGCATGTGTTATCATAGCATGTAATGTAAGTGTATTGTCACTGGTTTGTCTACCTGCCATAAATCCAGCCTGTTCTTTGGATATTATATGAGTCATGATTTTCTTCAGTCTAGATGCTATAATAGAGGTTAGAATTTTCATATCTACATTTATTTATGATATCGGTCTATAATTATCAGGGTTTTGGGGATCTGAATTGGCTTTATGTATAAAAATATTTTTTGAAGCGTTAAGATGAGGATCACTAATTTTATTCCTAATTATGTAGTTAAATACAACTGAAAGTATCTTACCGAAAGTATCTGCAAACCTTTTATAAAACTCCACTGTCAACCCATCAGGGCCAGGTGATTTATGTGATTTCATAAGTTGGATTATATATACTACTTCTTCTTCGGATATCGGTTTGACCAAGTAATTTTGAATATCCTCTCCTATTTTTGGAAACTTAATTGATTGTAAAAATTTTTCATAAATTCTGTGTGAGGACATATCCTTTTGCCCATCATAAATACTGGTATATATTCCCTCAAAAATATTAATGATATCCTCTGTTTTAGAATATATAATATTATTAAATTGCATTTCCGAAATCTGCACTGTTGTTTTCGATTGATTAATGATCCTAGCTAATGCTCTCGATGGTGTTTGAACATGATTAGCGTACCTCACCAGCGTCTTATATTCTTGAAATGTTAATCTACTATTTTGAATTAAGAAGAGATCCTTTTGACATTTAAGCAGTTCCTTCTCTGTTTGTTCATTAAAATTCCGAATCAGTTCTTGATAAAGTAGTTTAATTTTTGTTTCTAAATTTTTAATATCCCTGTTTAGTATTTTTTTATAATAAAAAGCTTTTTACAAAAGGATCCCTCTTATTTGTGTTTTAACTGTTGCCCATTCAATATCCGAGGTATATTGTTGTTTCTTTAGGCCAGCCAATAAATCTTTAAGGTAATTTGTAATTTCTTGTATTATTTCTTCCTTATTCAGCAAATTTTGGTTAAGCGACCAATTATAACCTCTTTGTTGCAAGGTATCCTTTACCTCCTTAGCAAAACTCAGCGAGATTTTCGAGTGATCTGACAGATAATGTGCATTTATAACAACTACAGATTCTAGATTAATCAATGTTCTTGAAATCAGAAAGAAATCTATTCTGGACCACATTTTATGACATGGGGAATAAAATGTAAAATTAACATTGTTCAAATAGTGAAAAAGGTCATAAAGTTGAAAATCCTCTTTAATATCATTCAGTGCTAATGCAGCCTGCTTATTAAATGCTCTTTGTGGGCAAGATCTATCCAACTTCGGATTTTGGTAAGCATTCCAATCACCTCCAATAATTACATAATATCTATCAAATTGTGTTAGAATTGAGTACAATGATGTTATAAATATTTGTTGATCATTACAGGGCGCATAAATATTTAAAAGTAAAATAGGTTTATCAAATGGGGTAGATGCAAGAGTAATGTAGCACCATCACCCATCTTTATCTGTGTTAGAATCCAAAATGTTTTCCTTGTATTGATCTTTAATAATAATAGCTACCCCAGCACTATTTGACTTACCTTCCGATGCTACTACTTCTCTGATCCACTTCTTTTTTTTAATATCAACCCATTGATCATTCATTAAATGCGTTTCTTGAAGTAAAATAAACCATGCCTTAGCCTGCAATAAAACATGTAGCAATAATTTCCTCTTCTTTAAGTTCTGGAGCCCTTTAACGTTCCATGAGTCTAATTCCCACACTTCCAAGGTTGGCTGTACAATGAAGGTTTTGGAGAGAAAACATGAAAGAAAAATAAAGTAAATTCAAAACCATACATAGTCTGGAAGCAACCCTTATAACCCGTCCTACACCAGTGCTTACCCACTATAACCCCGGACCAGGACATGTATAGGTCTTGTATAACATGGAATAACAAAAGGTTAGAGAGAAGAAACAAATATAAAAACACCATATTATAAAATTTCAAACATGTTCCACAGTTAAGACCTATATAATCTAGCTAAACTACGACAAAGCCTAAACTAAACATTCCCTAACAAGCACTGTCATGATCTACAGCTCCTTGGTTAACTATTATTTAAGCAAATCAATATTGAAAATATAATATTACAGTACATATAAAAATAAACCGAAAAAAGAAAGTTTTAATAATTGGATTAGCTATCTATACATAAACCACATGCAAAAAGAAAAGGAAATAACATATAAAAAAGACATAATGTGTAAACAGAGTTATCATTTTACTACGAATATAACCTAGAGAGAAAAAAAAAAAAAAAACCCATGCTAGAATATAACCCTATACTAAAATAAGTATACAGCTAACTACTAACTACTAATATCCCTGGTTATAAATTCACACTATTATAGTTTTATATTAAAGCAAACTACTAACTAATTAATATAATAGATTATCATCTCTACACAGTACATTAAAGACTATAATGATAAGTATAGTTATACAAACATTTCTAAACCCTGCACCCTCTCTAAATAATATAACTACAAAATTCTAAATAAACATTTATAAGGGAAGTATATAAAATGTGCCTATGTGCTTAATTTACCATACAACAGTGTTATTTTAATGTTAAATAAGTAAAAAAGTGTTTAAAACAGTTCCCTTTGGTTTTCGAAGCCTGGAAACCCTGTGAAATATTCACGATGGGGGACCTTAGGTTATTTTGCCGTAATTTGGCCCTAAAATTGTTTTTTAAAGACAATTCTGCTGTTAGAACTGAAGCTGTTACACAGTTTTTCAAACGTAAGAGCAATTATATGCCACCTATCCCACATGATGTGGAATGCTTCTGTAAGATGTGTGAGAAGGATATATATGATTACTTTGCTAAGAAACAGAAAAGATGTAAATTTTTCAATCTAACAGAGTTAGAACAGCAATCACTTAAACAACTGAGAAGTAATCCTGCTTTAACTATCAAACCTGCAGACAAAGGTGGGGCAGTAGTTGTTCTCAACACTGTTGAGTATGATACCACCATGACAGATATGTTAGCGGATACCAATACGTATTCTGTAGTATCTAAGACCTTTGTGGACAGCTTAGTGAAAAGAATACAAGCAGATTTGTATGACCTTTTACTCTGTGGGCAAATCAGTTGTGAACTATATGAATATTTCATGGTTGAATATCCTACATTACCAGTCATAAAAGGTTTGCCCAAGATTCACAAAAATACTATCCCTGTACCCATGAGACCAATAGTGGCAAGTGAGCGTTGGTGCACTTACACCATATCCTCTTTTCTAGAATGTATGTTGAGACCGCTTGTAAATGACATTCCCAGTATATTATCAGATTCCTATCAGTTGATTGAGTCTCTAAAAGACTTTAAATTAGATGAAAATGTATCTAAATACCTTCTGGTAACTATGGATGTGGTTAGTCTCTTTACGAGTATACCCAATGATCAGGGACAACAATCCATTAGTGAGTTGCTGCACTGTAGGTCTCAATACACAAATAATAGACAGATACTGATTAATTATTTACTTGAGTTAGTACTCAATAACAATGTCTTTCTGTTTAAAGATAACATCTATTTACAGAAGTGGGGGGTTGCCATGGGCACCCCCTGCGCCAACAGCTATGCTAACCTGGTGGTTTTTCAATGGGAGAGTAATCATCTATTCAAGCACAATCAGTTTAGTAATGTTAGATTCTATAAGAGGTTTGTGGATGATGTACTCTTTGTATGGGAAGGTAGTCACAGTGAGTGCGTTAAGTTCATTAGAGAAGTAGAATCTATGAGCTCTTTTCTTAAGTTCACTGTTGAAACCTCGAGTTTAGAGGTTAATTTTCTAGATCTAACCCTAAAGCTTAACGCAGGTGGCAACATTACTACAACACTATTCAGAAAATCCACTTGGAAGAATTCTCTTCTAAGATTTGAAAGCATGCACCCTAGACACACTTTCTCAGGTATTGTAACTAGCCAGTTGAACAGACTATCTAGGATATGCACTGATGAGGTCGACTACTTAAAAGAAGTAACCTTTTTAGAGCAACTCTTTAGAAATAGAGGCTATAACAACAAACTGTTAAGAGAATGCAGAAAGAGAGTATCAGGTACACCCACCACTATGCATATTCCTGTACATAATTCATATGGACCACTACGCAGTAACAAGAGAAGACATGTTGATTCTGCTACTATATCTTTCACACTTAAATACACGAGTGATGTGTTCAATATTCAAAATATAATTAGGAAAAACTGGAACATTTTAAATATGGATCCAAGCACTACACAGATAGCTGGTAGCCGTCCGATTTTCAGCTACAGGAACAGCAGTAATCTTAAACAGATACTGTGTACAGATAAGTACAATCATCCTAGTAAGGTTTTGACACCTAACAGGAAAGGCACTTTTCCTTGTGGGAGATGCCATATGTGCTCCCACATCTCCATGGAACAATCTTTTGAACATCCTCATGGTTTGTATGTGTTCCATCCAAAATATTTTTACAATTGTAATACTACAAACTTGGTTTATTTGGCTACGTGTGCATGTTGTCCTGCGTTTTACGTGGGACTCACAAAAAGGAGACTCAGAGATAGGTTATACAACCATCTCTATGATATTAGGAAAAGAAATGACCAAAATGCACTGGCGAAACACATCATTGATCATGACTCCCATTATTTCACGTTCAAGGTGTTGCAAGTGCTGAGGGAGAATCCAAGAGGAGGAGATGTGGTGAATGATCTAGCATGTTTGGAACTCAAATGGATACTTGTGCTGAGAGCTCAATTTGCCCCAGGATTAAATCAGTGGCTATCTTTAAAACCCATTCTGAATAGTAGACCCTTATAAAGGACTTTTTAGACCAGCCACTAGGACTTGTGTCTGAATAACTACTCCTGCTAAGTACTTTGATTTTTAAGTTTTCTATCATCCTTATTAGACTAATATTGACACTTTCTATACTGACAACACGAATATAAGATGCATTGCCATAGAGTTTCAGTTCCAATATCTTAAGATGGCTTGACATGACATACATCTTAGGTTGATGTCTACCTGTGAAAGGGCTCACTATAAGTGAGTTTAATATTAGGCAAGAACCATTAAATACTGAGAGAACTATAGTAGTTCCAGCATGAATATACTATTTTGAGGTAGTATATATTTTTTTTCCCTTTTATTCTCCTATTTTTTACTTTCACCTAGTTCTTCATGGTTGGTTAGCCAGATGGTGAACTTTCCATGGTTCTAGGAACCTTTGGGCAGTTCTTTTGACTTCCTCGTTGAGGATATGTCATTGCCTGCTGCACTGTTTGACTGATCTTTTACATATGATTCAGGGCTTTATACTGAATATATATGCCCTACATCACTCCTTTTTAATAATAGATTGTTAATATGTATGACACCTTTGTGTTGCTGTTCGTTTTAATTTGGTCGTGCTGGGATGCACTCCATGCTGTGTGCTTGTATTTCACATTTACTCAGTGTTATGCTGTGTGTTTATTTTTTATAGTTGCTTATTGGTATGTCTTTTCAGCAATAGTGAGTAGTTGGTTTGATGGTCTTTTATACATAGACTATTTCCATTGGTTGCGCAGTTTACACTTCTTAAAGCAACAGGAGGATTTATCTTTTACATTCTCTGTGCTGAACATTGTCATAATTGTGATCAAAAATGTGTTTTACCTGCTTTATAGCAGTTGTCGGTTGATATGTTTACTCTCCACGTCACGTCCTGTAGCTATTGGTCTCACACAAACCTTTGATGTTCTTTTGTTCCTTGTTGTTTGATGGTTGGCATTGAAGTTAGCCTGAGGATATTACTTCTTCACAATGTTTTGGTGAGTTGTGCTTTGTCTTCTAACAGACAGTAGAGACGAGCCCTTATAGCTTACTATCGCTTGTATATTATTATGCTTTACGAGCTGCGGTTCAGAGTTTTTTGCTCTCTTCTTTCATGAATGATATTCCGAGAATGGTTTTCCGTAAAACGGTCTCATTGTTTAACAGGCTACTTTTACTTTATATTAGCAGCTCATTTGCTGTGCGAGTAGTTTCAATATTTTTATTACTATACGAACTAACAATCTTTTTGTTTAACTGGTTGGATGACAACACCAGTTTTATTGTTACTACATGCTGAAAGATTTCCTGATGAGGCTTAAATAACATGAGATCTATATAAGTCTAGCTAGTCTACAAATTTGCAGGTAGGTGACCTGCTGTGTGCAGACTATTCTTGAACATAGTTTTTGAACATATGTTTTGAGACACGTTAGCGTTTAGCAACCGGTCCACGGATTATGTTAGCAAATATTATTGTGAGTAGAATGAGGCCAGTTGAACCGCTGTGAGCGATTTTCTGTGGGATCCTTTTAGAAATGTATCCCCATATTCTAGTCTAGCAATATTCCGGTATAGACATGAGCTGATGGTTTGATGATTGTCACAGTAACGCTTTCTAATATGTTTGTGTTTCTGATGCGTTTGAACAGTTTATGCTATGTTATGTGCTATATGCATCACACTTGAAAATCTTTTTAAAAAAGCTTTTATGTTTTGTGAAACATGAAGTTATTCTTCATTTTTTATATATTGTTTAAAGCACTGATGCTTGAGCCTCTGTAATTAGTTTACCGGTAACCCCGGTTACGGGCTTAATTGTTTGATTGCTTAATGTTCCCGCCTAAATGTGTGATTTTAAACTGTTTTTACTTTATTTAAACAAGCGGCTATCATGTTTGAAATGTAATTATCTGAGGAAGCATAGCTCCGCTATCAAGCTTATTTACTGCAATTTCATCTATTGTGTTTTAGTCTAATAAATATTTTGCAACATTTACAACGGAGACTATTTTTTCGTGGTGACTCCTTTACGCTCTACATTTTGGTTATTTTGGCTCTTTTGTCGAAGGGAGTCTTTGAGATCCAGGCAACAGTTCAGTTATTTTATTTTATTTTATTTATACAGCTAACTACTAACTACTAATATCCCTGGTTATAAATTCACACTATTATAGTTTTATATTAAAGCAAACTACTAACTAATTAATATAATAGATTATCATCTCTACACAGTACATTAAAGACTATAATGATAAGTATAGTTATACAAACATTTCTAAACCCTGCACCCTCTCTAAATAATATAACTACAAAATTCTAAATAAACATTTATAAGGGAAGTATATAAAATGTGCCTATGTGCTTAATTTACCATACAACAGTGTTATTTTAATGTTAAATAAGTAAAAAAGTGTTTAAAACAGTTCCCTTTGGTTTTCGAAGCCTGGAAACCCTGTGAAATATTCACGATGGGGGACCGCTTTTACAGACGGACTCCCGGAAGTGTCAGAGCAAAATCTGCACCCACAACAGCATTTTAGGCATTTCCTGTCTTCCTCTGCATCGAAAACAGTTCATAGAAGCCATAAAACATTGGGAAACGAGCGCAGATAATCAAGATAAGCAAAAACAAACAGTTTTATTACTCAGGAAAAGGCCTAAAGCTTTACAAACGAAAACAAAGGATTAACCAGTCCTCAAGGCACAGTAAACAATGGATCCGACCTCAGCAGCATGCCAGTCCCAACAAGAGTTCAATTCAAGTCTCTGATGCAGGTAAAGCCTTGAAAACTTTTAGAAACAGATTTCTTGCCTCATTTTTGGTGGAAATAGCATGTTTAGTCCCATCCATTGCAAATATAAGCATATTAGGGTATTTCATTTGAAACTTAATTTGTTTGTCAATAAGAAATTTGCAGTATGGAGACAAAGACTGTCTAGCTTGTCTGACCTGTATAGGTAGATCCTGTGTCAGGGATATTTTATTATTTTTCCACATGATATAGCCTCCACTTTGTTTTGCAGTAGTAAGTATTCTGTTTACATCTTGATAATTAAGCATTTTCACATATACAGGTCTAGGAAAGTTAGATGCTTGTAACTCTCTCAGAGCTCTGTGTGCTCTTTCAATAATAATTTGTTTCACCATATCAGAGTCATTTAGAAGCACAGCAAATATTTGTAGTATGGATGGAATTAATTCATTATACTGAATAGATTCTGGAATCCCGCTGATAATAATGTTGTTTCTCCTGGATCTTGCTTCTAAGTCCGTAAGTTTGCTTTGCATAGCCTGTATATCCACATCATGTAGATTAGTTTTTTTTTCGAGTAAAGTTAGTTTATCCTCATTTTCAGAAATTCGAGCTTCCATCTTATCCATTCTTTCCAGCAACTGAGTACATGAATTTCCAAATGTTTGTATTTGACAAGTCAGTTCCTTCAGAGCTTCGTGTATGGGTAGCAGAGCATTTCTGATGTCTTCCATGTTTAATGCTTGCTCAGGTTTAGTTTTAGTCCCTGGTTTCTGTTGTTCCTGTATTTTAGTAATTTTCTGTCGTTTAGAAATCACATCATTTTCTGGTGACTGTAATTCCGAAAGTTTTGTTTTGGTAGTGGTTATATCCATGTTTTTTCCCTCTTTTGACATGTTGTTAAAACACAAAAACTTGCAGTATAGAAAGTGCATGGTTCCTTTGTTTACTTCTCTCTGCAGAGCCAGCTAATCTGATGTAATCCAGTGAAATATATTCCTTTTTTCTGGTTTTTCTTCTTAATACAGGATAATAGAATGTAGTTGAAGTTATTTTATCAAATATTTGATGTTAAAATCTTTATAGTATCCACTCAGGGTTTAGATTTCCTCAGGTTAAATGGAGAGCTGCAGTTCAGCAGTGCTCACAGAACGGCAGCCATCTTTGAATCTGTGAACATGGTCTTGACCCTGATGATTTGTTGTATGGTATCAGACGATACATACATTATTTCTATATCAAGAGAATAATACTTTACAACTACCAGATAGCTTTTGCTTTTAGGTGAACACAAGTCAATAGCTCCTTTTTGCCATGGGCTTGTTGTTAAGTGTATCAAAATTAATGTCTTTCTTCTCTGAGGTTGTTTATAGAGAATAAAAATGGCACTTTGACATAGTGTTATGACATTCTGATTGATATTTGGCCACCAGACTGACAATTTGTCTCTCTTTTGACATTTTGGGAGGTCTTGATGACCTTTGTTTATTTAGCCTAGCACTTCAGCATGTTATAATGAGGATACTTCTATTCTGTCTTGATTCAGCAATAAACCAACATGCCTGACAGTTATGCTCTGACTGCATACTATTTTTACATGTGATATTAGTTTGTGTTTAGCAATTTGGCCATCCATCTCAAACACATTGGATAACTGGAAGTTTGATTTAGCTTTTCTAGTCTCTTGGTAGTTACAGGCTTGATTGTCATTTTTCTCAGCACATAGATGGCTACATATTTTTTGGTGTCTAATATCTGGTCACTTATATAATTTCTGCATAAAACATCTACAATGAGTAGTTTTTTTTTTCCAGGCACATGGATTGTTCTGATGTTAAAACTTTTTAATATTTATTGTTTCTGGTTTTTTGGAGGTATTTGTCTAGGTCATAAGAAAAAATCACTGGAAGGTCTGTGGTCACTCTGAAACTGGAAGCTCTAATAGGCACTTGAAGAATCCCAGACATGACCACACACTTTTAAGGCACTCCTTTTTGACCTGTGATTGTCTTTGTTCAGCACAAATTAGCATTCTAGAACAATAGGCAATAAGGAATAACACAAGCACATCCATTTGAAGTATGGCTGTATCTAGACCACAGGTACTAGCAGCAGCACACCCTTTTACTGGTTTGGTAATACCACTGTATACTAGCACTGGAACATGTGTTAGTATGTGTTTTACTTTGCTGAAATATTGGTGTTGAGCATTTTACAAAATGAGGGGAAAGCTAACAGTACAGCTAATAGAAGCAGCACGTTTGAGAAATCTACCCTATGTTTTTTTTAATATAGTCACACTAGATGGATTTTGGAACTTATTTATTACTCTGACCTCACTTGCCTCTGTTTTGATTTCACAAATACCTCTAATGTGACTGAAATATGGATGCTCACTCTTTCCAAAGCTGCAGTTGTCGTGGACTAACTTTAATCCAGAATTTGTAATAGGTTAGAGCACTGTCTTTATCCTCAACCATGTTTCTCTCTTTATATGAACTAAGTATCAAGATGCTAACCAGGACATTAACAAGATCTTCATGAATGTCACTCATTTTACTCAAAAAGATTTTGGTTGTTGAGATTATACAAAATGCGAGATTATTGAAAGAGAGCTTTCTCACTGGAACAATGAAGATTGCCAGTTTTTACTTTCTTCCTCTACAGGTATTTAACAAAACCCACTGGAAACATATAAATTAGAAAACACTTTAGCATTGATTGGTTTAGGTGCTGTGTCTTCTCGTGTAGATAGAATGAACCTTTCTTGTACAACTCCATCATTTTTAGGTGAAGATACAGTTGTACATTGTCATTTTTCTGTATTATTGGGGCTATTGAAGAGCATTATTTATCTGATCTAATTACAATTTCTTTATGCTAAAACTTGCATTCTTTAAGCTCTGTTTCTGCTTTAGAAAACAAAGGAAATGACAACCTCCTGAGTATGGTCAAGGTATGTGGAACAACATTCAGTTTTTATTTAATCTTTATAAACCCTGGTTAAGTTGAGCAGCTTCATTTAATATATCCACTCTGACTTCATTTATTCTAGTAGTCAAGTCTATTTCACATCATGCTCTAATGATCAGATTATTTATGTACAGACCATCCAGTGTATAAATCGAGAACTCAGACAAGTCCCACTGCTAGTAAGACATGACAAAAAATCTACCAATATGCTTGAGTTTGCTGCAGGGCTATGTACTTTATTCTTAACATCATGTAATTGTAAGCATTTCAAGAAATATCTAAAGGCAGCGTGTGATATCACAGCAACATGATCTTTGTATCAGATTTGTATCAAATTTAAAATTCATTGTATTCACCTGAATAGAAAGTTTCAATTGCCACAGTGGTTCAACATCAGATACTGTGGACAGCAAACCCACAAGAAATGTCTTCTGAATATTATTCTCAGCTTTATTTTTGTCAGCCAGTTTTTAATTAACTTTTTCTTACAAATGACATCAAAATGTCCCAGCTTTTACATCTCTTACAACTTCTGCCTTGTACTAAACACTTCTCTGACTTAATGTGATGACCCTTATACCTCATGTATTTGTCAGCCTTATACACTGCCACATATGCATTCACTTACTTCAATTAGAATTGTGTCTCTTTTTAAACTTGCTATTCTTTCTCCATTTTACATTGCACATCTTATTTGCCATATTTAAATTAACATTTTACTTTCTTATTAATTGTGCTGTCTTTGATTTACAATGCTTTTTTGAAATTTAGCTTCATTTCAAGTTTGTAACTTGTTGAGAAACTTCATCATTAGCCAGACTGGCACAAAATGGTTAATCTTTTGTTCCATTAAACATGCAGTTTATAGTCATTTTATACAAGCACCTTAGAAAAGCTTCAACACATTCACCTTTGGCTTGTACACATCTGTGGAAGCATGTCATTTCATGCATACATTTTCTTTTGTGGTACTACTTCATTATTGAAATTACTAATTACTGTTTCATATATAGTACTTTGGGCCTCAGAGAATAAGAAATGCATACTGTCTCACTTCTTTTCCTGTTGAATATTGCAAGGTATTTACCTGAATTTCCTCTGCTTCCTTCTCTAAGATGTGCCACCACTCTTTCATGCAATTGTTGTCTTCAAGCAGGCCAGACACACAAGACAAATAGTTATGAAAAGTTAAACAGTAAAAAGTTAAAGAAGTTACCTATGTTGCATTTTGTCATTTTTCACAAAATTTTGCTTACTAGGGCTGACTGGATCTAAGCTGGTAAATCCACCATTTTGTGCGGTAAAGCTAATTGTTATGGAGTACAATGGCTTTTTCTGAACTTGTAGGAAGCTACTTTGCTTACTGGGTCAGTTTTCTGACACACATGTCATTTTTTTTTAATTCATGAAGATCCTGGTTCTGACACTGTCATGATGCGTATCCTCTGGTTCCCCAGTGATTTTGATTAGTAGTATTATTCTAGGTTCTTGCCAATAGTAGCCCCTCAGACAATGGAATCCTAATTACTGGTGCTCCACAAGGCATCACTTTAGCCACCCTGCTCTTTTCACCTTTTATTAATGAGTTCCAACATGACTTTCCCAACCGTAATGTAATCATGTGGGCTGATGACTTGCTTATCATAGACTCCAGTACTACTGTAAGCAATCTCCAAACTAATCTACAGACCTCCTTCAATAAACTGTGAAGCTGAACTTAAAGTAATATGCTACTTATAAATCCTAAAAAAATCTAATGTCAGGCTGTTTGCTAACACCTAAAAGTTTCAGCACCTTTCCCCTTTAACATTAAAAGTCAATATATGAAATATAATTCCACGTCACTGAGCAAACATAAATGTGTATAACTTTAGACCCACCCTTTTGGAAGAAACCTGATCTAAATAAAAATATGCTATCAGATGTCCCACCTCCTTTTTCCTTTAGCACATGATGCCCAAACATCAATACAGCCTTCCACTCCTAACATTTCACTCAAGCTCTGACACCCACCAAATATAAATAAGAGAAAACAAAATATGCAGATCCATCCTTACTGGAAATGACAAAATGGCTGCCAGTAAAAGGAAGAATAAAATTTTCCACTCTGACTACATTGTGAAATAATCAAATATGGCTACTCATCAAAACTACACTGCTTATCATAAACTAAAACTGCTCCATAAGAGAAAAATCATTAAAAAGTAACTGCCCTGTTCAGACTACACTTTAAAATATTAATTGGAGACAGAGCACTCACAAAGCTAGAACCGGCAACTTGGAAAAGTCTTCCTTCAAATGTCAAAAACTAACAAACACAATCCTGGGAATTCAATGAATTATGAAGCCTACATGAAGTTTGCATTTCAGAGTGGTGAGCAGCAGTGCTAATCACAAACTCATATTACTCATCATACTTACACATATTCGAGCACAGTTCTGTGGCCAGCAACAGTGGTGTTGCTAGGAAACCATGCAGAGCAGCATGATCACAGAAACAAGAAACATTTAAGTTTGTTTATGAGCAAACCTGCTTGGTGAGATTGTGCAGACAAACACAATGACTACCAGGAGTGAAAATTCTCCATTAGCAGCAGTATTAACACATTAAAGTAAAGTGTACTCAGTGCGATGTACACTACAACAATTATTTGTAGAATGAAATAAGGGAGAAGGGACAGCATGGGAAAATGCAATGAACCATATACTAGGCAGGGAAAGTGTGATGATGAAAATGGGCACAGACATGTGTGACTACCCACCATTGAACCAGTAATCAAGGAGCCTCAATCCTTACCACTGGCACCAGTGGGGGATGTACACTGGGAGGATAACAGGTATACACACACACACACACACACACACACACACACACACACACACACACACACACACACACACACACACACACACACACACACAGTATTTCCAGATGCAACTCTCTGCATCAAGTGCAGTTTCCCATAAGAGCACACAGAGGTCACAGTCTGTGGCTGTTTTATCCTTCTTTCTCCAGATCCCCAATAAGACTCCCCACTGGCACAGCTATAGAGTTGAGATCTCAGCTGTTTGGACAAGCCAAGACCTCCAGTATCCTCTCTGTCCCAGTGCTTCATGTCATGACACGCACACTCTTTGAGGTTTGATTTAAACACACACACACACACACACACACACACACACACACACACACACACACACACACACACACACACACACACACACACACACACACACACCTGGGAAAGGCTCACTCGGGCTTACTAGCTATGCCCCCCTTTTCCCAGACTATAAGGTAGTGATCAATGCCACCAGCCAACTCCTTATCAGCTACTTTAAGGCCCTTAACAAAGGGTCTCCAATCTTACAGTGTAATATCAATATTAATACAAATAGTAGTTTGACCAAGAGCAAGGCTGTTAGCAGTGGCCCACACAGTGTCACCAAATAAATATGCAAGTACTCTCAAAACGTGAATATCTCTAGACAGATCAGCCACAATAAAAGGTTTGAATATATTTAATAATAAATAATAAAAGAACAAGAAAATACTCAGTATATAATCTGACATCAGAGTTCAAAATCACAGGAAGTATTTAAAATAGCATTGCAGGACAGACTCAAAGCAATAAAGAACAAAATCTAAATTAAGCTGTGCTATATTCCTGACTATATCTAAGAGAATTAGACTATTTCCTAATAACGTATTTCATCAGAGCAAGGCAGATGTGTGGTAAATAGTTCCTGTTGTTGTCAGGTCCAAGACAGAATACAAAATGCCCTGTCTCTCTCAGAGAGTTTTCAGATTAATATCTCAAATATTACTGCTGGGATAGCTTGTAGATGGACATAATTTCTTGTCATCTGACTTTATCCCAGGTGAAACCCCCACTGCTGGAATCTGGCAGTATTTAGCATCTACCTGTGAAAATACATAGACCGCAGATCTTTGGCAGATGCTGGAAGTCATAAAACAATTTTATTCTTTCACATATCAAAACTAGTAATTAGTTCACTCTGAAGACAATACAGAAAACTTCTCAGCATAGACTCTGTGCCTCTAGCTCATTGAAAACTGAAAGATACCATCTGTTATTGCATAGCCATAAAATAATTTAATCTTCTCTGTTTTTCTTACATTAACCTCCTGCATTCCAGTTTCCACTGTTAAAATATATACATTTAAACAGTTAGTATTGTGCATGCACATTTAGGTTCTATACCAGTAGGGCACGCTGTGGTTACAGTTCAAGCAGCACTTTGCAAAAACCTTTTCAACACACACTTCTGTACCATCAGTTTGATATACACATGACATACAGTTCTAATACATTTGTAACACAAGCATCTTATATAAATCGTGTTGATATTCACAAATAACATATACTTATTTACAAATTTCCAGATAACTGTGCTGCAGTATCCCCTTTCTTCACATCATGGATGATAGGAGTGAAGAAAGACGAAGAAGACACATTAAATATGGCATTGTCCCCAAGGATAGGATATATCAGTGTATGCGTAATTCCAAGACAAGTCAGTAACATAACATTAAGTACATATGTAGATGTCACAATACCTGATGCTGTTTACACCTCCTATATGAGTGTAATATACCATTACACATGATAGTGTATATGTGATGCCCAGACCAGGTTACATGTCAGTGGAATTGAATGGTTGCGATATAAACATCACGGACATGCTCACTGTAGAGGACATTTAGTAACGGTGGTATATAAAATAAGGCGTATGTGCATAGTGTGAAGATATAAAAAATGAATTACTTTACCAATCAAGAACACATAGCAACAGACTCATGGAAAGACTTAGACAGAAACAGGCACAATCAGGGACCCTTTTAAATATTATGACCATTAATCTGTGACATTGACAGAATATGTGACTGCAACTTATTATACGTATTCTGCAAGAACAGACGTGTACAATTGTAATGATTGTCAATACAGTATAAGGGGTATTTTCCACCCTGTTCCCAAAAGTGACCACTTTTTAATGGGGTTAAAAGGAACACTGTTAAACCTAAAGCTGAAATCAGGGGCATTCAAGGCCAGTTGAGAGGTTTGTATGACACATAAGCCACAATCCACACCTGCAAGACTCAAACTCATGTCATCAATGTCACTGAACTGTGTATTTACTGGGTGCATTTCAGAAGACATATGACACATGCATCTAGTATAACACATTGAATGGAAGACTACACTGTCAAATCCTAATGAGTATGTATCCCAAACAATAGCTTTGTAAGGCCTACCAGATGTGTAGGAGCACACTGTGACAAATATGATGCATTTGACTAAAGCTTCCCTGGGTGACATAGGTATTGGCCATACAGATAACATAACTTACAAACAACACACTACTATGAGTGGATTCCCTACACACAGCTATGCATTGCATGCATCTGCCATATATAATTACAATAAAAATTGTCTCAAGCATCTTTAATTGATGTATGAAATAAGAAGGGATACATTATAATGAATGGTACAGTAGTATGTGCGATTTATAGCAATGCATCTACTATGGCCATGTGCACATAAATTACAGCAGTGCAAAGTCTAGTGTCAATTTGTGAGGAAGCTGTCACTGTGATGTTGTACACGTAACCTATAATACATGGAGTACCCTCTATAAGTAAATGTCAACACTCAGCACGTGTCACATGATCACTGTCCCCCTGACATTACCAGTGAAATTGTTATGCTGCCATGATACCTTGACATATATCCATATGTGTTCATGCACGCTATCAAGTGGTAATACTGATGTGATGTAGTGGCACATCCATGATGCAGTGCAGTCACACTGCAGCTGTACCCATGCTACAGTCAGACTTCAGGTTGTACATCCCCTCAAGATATAATGTTTGGTCTGAATTACATGCAACACAGTGGACCTGTTAACAGAGTCGTACAGGCCTACCTATTTCATGTCATTACATTAGTTGTACCTGACATGCCTATATGTTTATCTGTGGAAATGTGCATGTGAGGGCTCTAACAACATAAGTAGACACATTACAACTAAAGTGGATGTGGCACATACAGAGGACAAATGCTGACAGTCACAAAATGCTGTATAATCCTTGTGAATAGCAATATAATACTGCATACAATGAATTCCCCAAGGTTGTGTGTGAATCCCAACATGTCATATGATTGACTATGTAACAGCATTGCAACATGTGGGTGTACCCAGGTGTATGTGACCATGTGATCAGTATGATGTATTATCGCTGCATGTCAGATAACATGTTCTGATGGTAGGTAAATACATGTACACCTGTGTCTTACTGCATATGTCACTGAGATGGCTGCATGATAACTGTGTAGACTGTTGATAAACTACAGTACAAGAACACATGCCTTAATAAGGCAACAATATACATACCATATGGTAACTCAAACCACAGAATGGAATACACTGTTTAGGGATAAAATACATCTGCACGTCATCATAGCACATGTTAATGACAACAACATTGACATGTGCAATATTCAGAGGGTCATAGGATATTAATAGGCTGCTGACCAAGAGCCCATAAAGTCCTAGCCATTATTATACCATTTAAACAAAAATCGTTATATGTATGTGATGGAAGATTGTAGAGTATGTGTGTATGTGCGTATGTGTTTGATTTAATATGGACTGTCTCTGTCCATATGTCACATGTGCATGACCAGATGACAGAATTAGCAATCACAAAACCAGTGGTCTGGAGATGGCTTGAAGAAGGTCATGGAGTATCTCTGCTTCATGATGTGTGTATGTATGTTTGAGATGATGACATTCACAGCGTTATGCAGAACAGATCTTGTGATGGCAGAGGGAAAAATAAGGGTGTTCATACGACTGTAATATAACACCAACCACACACATTGACTGAGGTCATATTTGAACACCACAAATTTGTAGATATAAAGGTGGATTCCTTATAATGTAAGACTAGTGCCTCCCTAGATGTCTGATTTGAACAGTGTCAGAGTGCACTTTATAGGTGTGACATCATCTGTATATGCTGAGAAGAAGATGTTTGGGTAGGTGTGTCTGACATAGCTGTAGACTCACATCCTGGTGTAAAATTGTCTTTAGACTTGTACAAATTGACTGCTGTGAAATTAGAACTCCAGCCTATCTAGTAACCCAAGCTATAGAACATAGTACTTAATGCTAGCACTATCACACAAGTCTGCCTTTAATTGTCTCAAAGTGCACTTTATAGATGGTGACATCATCAGTGTATGCAGAGGAGATGACGTTGGGGTAGTGGTGTGTGACGTAGCTGTTGCCTCACATCCTGGTTTAAAATTTTCTGCAGACTGATACTTAAATGAAAACAAACAAACACGCACACCATACCTCCCAACAGTACCGAATTACTTGGTTTTTACCAAGTTTTGGGGTCTAAGTAATGGGGTGCCACAATTCCCGAGTGGCACCCCTTCATTTACGATTTTTTCCCAGTTTTTTTTAAATGTTTTTTTTTATTTCGTGTTTGAGCTGACGTCATCACGTGCGTGATGATGTCAGCTCTGTCAGCCTGTCGAAATTGAGCTCAAGGGCTCACGTACACGCATTGCTACTGTTTGAATGAATTTGGATTTCCAGCTGTCTGCGAGCGGGAAGCACAGCATGGGTATAGTACTGCAGAGTGAATATTTCCAGAGTGGAATTAGTTCATGGCAAATGAGCTTTAAGGTATTTTTAGAGTAGTTATCGTCTTCTCTGTCTAAGTTCAGCATGCAGACTCTGAGCTTTCATTTGAATAATTAGCTAGCTCATGAAATCAGCTTAGTACAGGTATTTATTTTTGGATATCTCTGTGTATTTTCTGTAATTATCTGCTGTGTAGCTTAATTTGGAGCCGAAGCTATTGTCTGTATTTTCTCTGCTGTGCTGTCACTGTAACTTAAGCTTTAAGGTATTTTCCGCGTGTCTCTAAGACAGTGCAGCGTGCAGTGCTGTCATTTGAATAATTAGGTAGAGCAGTTGTCGTCTGTACAGACTTGAGCTTAAGCTTTAAGGCATGTCACAGCAGTTATCTGTATTTTCTCTGCTGCCATGTAGCTTAAGCTTTAAGGTACTTGTTCCTGTCTTTCTAATACAGTGCAGTGTGCAGAGCTGCCATTTGAATAATTAGCTAGGTAGAGCCATTATTATCATCTATATTGAGCTAAGGTTTAAGGAGCATATCATCTGCATTTTCTATGCTGCTGGTGTAGCTTAAGCTTTAAGGTATTTCCTGTGTGTCTCTCTAAGAGCTCTTGTTTGAATAATTAGCTAGCTTGTATTTTCGGATATCTTGTCTGTATTTTCTCTCTGCTGTGTAGCTGCTTTTAAGGTATTTCAGAGCAGGGCTTAAGCTATTTCGGAGCAGTAATTAACTTTTGTTCTTTCTATATGGGCCTTCACTTGCATTAATGTTACACAAACTGTTATTTTCTCTATTTTTTGGTCCTCTGTGATACAATTTACATCTTCAAATTGTACTAAATGTTAATAAGACATTCCAGGGTAAAGGCTAATGCTAATTAGCCATGTGCTGTCTCATACAAATGTCTGTGGGAAGGATGGTATGCATGGAATCATTCAGCTGAGTAAATTAGCATGCTCTGCCACAATAAAGAATACAACCAAAATGCAGTATTTGCCCTGTAATAGCCAATAGGGAGACTGCATTTCATGCAATATAAGTTAAAATAAAGCATGTGTATATGTGTGCAGGGATATGAGTGGTCTTGAATAACCATGTGTGTGAGATTGCATGTCTACCTGGCTAATTACACCAGGGCATTAGGCAAGGAAATTATTTTTGTAGGGTGTGTGTGTATACTTTTATGATGGAAATGTTCTGAATTGGTCAGTTTTGTCATTATTGGTTCATGCATTTTGTTTCATTGTCTACTGAAAAAATGTTCAAACAATAAATTTAAAATGTGCTCTGACTTAAATCTAACAAGTGTGCTGTATTATACAAGGAATATAATTTAATAAAGTCAGGAAGGTGCATCAAAGAACACATACTTTTTTTTGTGTGCAAGGGGCCTATGATTTGAAAACGGCCCAAAGGTAATCTTTATCCACCACTGGCCAAATGCATTTTCTTTGTGGTGATGGTTTCAATGTTTTTTCAATGAATGTGAGTTTCAAGGGCAGAGAAGTTTTAATGCCAAGTTTATTTTCATTGTGAGACAGTATTGCTTTGTTTAGCAGATATCTATTGGTGGTTGTGCATTCATTGTGCTATAAAATGTAAAAATAAAATCCAAATAATCATTGTAGAAGTAAAGCAGTATACATGCACACACTAGTGTTTATGGTAAATGGGGTGAAATAGCCAGGTAATGGGACATTGGAATGGCTGCAGGGCAGGGGGACTCTGGTGCCATATTTTGGTGGTCTGTTCTTCAGTTTGCATTTGAAAGCTGGCATCCCACAATTCCACTGGAGTGGGTGGGTTACGTAATTATGTATGCAAATTTTATGTTAATCAGCGTACAGATTTGTACCTATTTTTCATGGGCCTTGCCCAGATTTTTGATGTTTGCAGGTTGAGAGGTATGACACACACACACACACACACACACACACACACACACACACACACACACACACACACACACACACACACACATGTTGACTGCTGGGAGATTAGAACTCCTACCTATCTAGTTCCACAAGCTGTAAAACACAGTACTTAATACTAGCACCACTGCAGAAGCCTGGTTTTAATTGTGTCAAAATTTACTTTATAGAGGATGACATTGTGATGTCCCCAGTAATCAAGTAGCCTGAATTCTCATCACTGACACTGGAGAGGGACATTCATTGGAATACAAATGGATACACTCAGTATTTCCAGATGCAGACCTCTCTGCATCAAGCACAATTTCTCTTAAGAGCACAGAGGGAACATACTTAGCCCGGGGTCTGGGTTTCTCTCTCTGTCTCTCCCCAGGTGCCCAATAAGGCTCCCCACTGGTGCAGCTTCAGAGTAAAGCCCTCATCTGAGTGCCCAAGCCAAGTCCTCCACCACTCTCTCTGTGAAACCAGTGCTTTGTGTCCCTGTCCATGTAGCTCACACACACACTCTTTGAAATTGAATTCACACACACACACACACACACACACACACACACACACACACACACACACACACACACACACACACACACACCTGAGAAAGGCTGGCACAGATTACCCGCTCTATCAACTTGGCCCACACTATATGGTATATTCATTACTAAAATGTTATCCATTTATATTGAGTGAAATTAATATTAATACAAATGGTAATGTTAACCAAATAGCCAGTCTTTCAGGAGTGTCAAGATTTATCATCAAATACATATGTGCAAATACTCTCAAAACTTAAATATTTTCTAAAAAGGACCAGCCACAAATAAAACTTTAAATATATTTAATAATAAATAATAAAAGAACATGAAAATAATAAATATCTATTTACAGTAAACACAACAGTTTTAGTCACAGGAAATGTTGAAATAACACAGATGGAAAGATTCACACAGATACAGAAAAACAGTATTTTTCTAATCTCACTATCTATTCTTGATTGACTAAAATAATTACTGTTCCTTCTTACTGAATAGAGCAAGGCAAGATAATGTGGGTGAGTGGCCCTTGTCAGATCCAAGAGAGAATGCAATCTCCTACTAATATCCAAATATTATTTCTGGCTTACAGAATGACATCACACACATCTGGTCATCTGATTCTGTTTCCCACACTACATCCATCACTAGAAGCTGACAGAGCTTAGCACCTGTGTGCTGCAATACACACTAGACCTTTAGCTAAGTTTTATTAAAGCATATGGAAGACAAAAAGCAATAAAACCATTCTACCCTTCCTACAGGAGTTACAACCTATTCTCTAGCACAAGCATTACATCTTTGGCTCCATTCAAAACTGTGGGATAACATCTTTATGGCTTAACATAAAAAGTAATTTAATTTCAGATATATTTTAAAGTTTGAGATTAGCATCTTCTCTTCTAGTCCTCTGTTAAAACATATACATTTAATTCAGTTACAATAATACATGTACATTTCTTTTCCTTCCAGCAGGGCACACTGTTGATACATTTTAACACAAGTAAATATCACAAATACATTTTCAGCACAAGCATCTGTACAAATCATTTTGATATACAAATGACATATAATTATTTGCAAAATCCCAGCTAGCTGTGGTGGCATATGTTACACATCCACTGCCCCACTTCTCCTGGCATGGCTGGCAGCACCTCCTATCATCACAGATATAATCAGTGTATGTAGAGAAGATGATGTTGGATGGACTATATGAAACTGATGTTGAGTCATGTAGCAGTGCAAAAGTATATTCTGAATACTACTTAAGTGAAGCAAGACCTGGACTTATGCTCTTCTGACTACACACACAAGTTGACAGATGTGAGATTAGAACTCCTGCCTATCTAATTGGACAACCTAGAAAGTATAGTACTTAATACTCATTCCACCATAGAAGTCTGATTTAAACCACACTAAGAGAATCCAGAGGGCAACCCAAAAATAAATTCTCTTGCTGTGGTTATTAATGCTTTTTAGAATCCTTTCAGCCATTTCTTTGTGGAAGTCTGATGTAAAAACTGTTAGAGTTTACTTTATAGGGGATGACATCATCAGTGTCTGTTGAGAAGAAGATACTATGAGGTCTGTATGAAACTGATGTGGAGTCATGTAGCTGTTTAAAACTATCATCTCAATACTACTTGAATGAGGCAGGACCTGGTCTCATGCCTTTCTGACTACGCACATAAGTTGATTTCTGTGAAAGTAGAACTCCTACCTACTTATGTTGTATAACCTACAGGACTCACTACTTAATGCTTACACCATCACAGAGCTCTGACCTTATCACTGTCACAGTGCACTTCATAGAGGATGACATCATCATAGTGTCACAGGTAACGTATACTGTTACAAGACTTGTTTGCAAAATCAGGACTAGTTCTATGATTAAGTGCAATTTGGAAAATGGAATGTAAATGCATCACAGCAACCTAGATGAAAGTGGCTACTGTAAATTCATATTGCAGAAGTGAGACAGACATGCACATGTTTCTCAAAATGCTGTTTAGATGGCAGACACACACAAACACACACTTTGGAAACAGTAGTAGTTCAATGACTCAGTTATGTTATGTACAAACATGGGCATCTGCTTAATTTTAATTTGGTTTGCCTTCCTTCACACAAGCAGGCTCAACAGTGATGATTGGACAGTACTAAGTGTCAAAAACAGAGCACTGCCTGTCTTTCTCTGTGGCACAGGTTGCAAGAGCAGTGAGTTCCTGTTCAGAGTATTGTTAGCCAGGGTTCAATCCAGGTGATTATCATTTTTAGCAAACGGTGTCAGGATGCCATTTGCTATGTAAAGGTGATAACAACTGCTAATATGGCAATCACTGACTGCAGTAAAGTTTGTGTCTTCTCCAAATTGTTTCAAGAATGTCTTTCTCAATGCACTTGTATAACTAATAGCTGTTTTGCAGGCCTCACTGTAAATCACAAGTGAATTGTGTGCAGAGCTTTTCTACAAATAACAAGGTGTGATACATCGTTTGAAATTATTAGTATGAGTCAACAGATATGCTAACTATTTCTTTAGGGGTGGATAGCCTGAAAAGTGTGTTACGTATGGTTCTTCACAGTAATCATATTAGATGAATATTTCATCCATCATCACATGAAAATAATAAAGAGAATCCTGCAACAGCCACTGAAACCTCGCACACTAGAGGAGCATTGATCACCTATTGAGTCAAGATAACATCTTTGTATTATCCATCAGCAGAGACATGTCAGTATGCAGAAATCATGTGATGACCTATACATCCATCCATCCATGATAGATACACACCTGTAAAGAGGGGTGGGAGGGAAGGGGTGCATACAAGGAGAGATAGACATACACATAACAATGTTTGAAGTCATGTAATATTCATGGACATGTTTCTGGTCTGTTTTAATTATTAATCTGGCATGATCTGCAATACAAAATAACTGACATAGAGGTGAATAAGGGTTAGGAGAAGGGCAACAGGCTTATGACAAGCAGAAAATGGGTGGATAAATATGTCATGGTTGTGGAGATGGATGTCAATGCAAATAATTTGTTTTGGACAATATCCAATATATCTTCATTAGAACTCATAACTGGAGCAAATCATAAGATGTGGGTGATTAAACATATAATAGATGTATAACATCAATTTAATAAATGATGTGAGAGGCATCTGGAATTGAATCATTGATGCTATGGGGCAAAAAAACTCCATTCAAGTGATTTATGTCAATGTTTCACACTGGAGGTTGTACTTTCTTGCTTCCTTGAGTAAATAGAACTGTCAGAGTAACTGTTTCAAAGTAGTGTCTTTGCCTTAACTCTTTATTCTTGTAGTGCAACATGTTTAAGCACCTTTGTGCAGAGATAATCAGGCTAGTTTGGCCAATGGAAAAAATGTATCAGGTTTTGCCATATGACATGAACAGCCATTCACCATCTCTTGGCATTGATATACAATGCCAAACTCCATGCAAATGCAAAGGACAAAAGTGAAATCTTTTTTTATAGGCCATTTCTGGTCATGTATGTGGTGTATGATTTTATTTTTCTGAGCAGATTAAAGGTGTGAAAATGGGGTGGAAAGTGGTGAAATGAGGGGTCAAGCAGGGGGAAGAAAATAGGTAAAGCAATAAAGAAATCTGTAGGAGTAAATTAGGAAATAACTATAGATCTCCTCATCTTCAATGCAGTAATATACACATGTAGAGAACTTTTGATGAATTTGGACTACCACCTCAACACAGACAGGTAACAACACAGTGATGTTGTATAGCCAAATTAACTAAATCAAATGTGCTGAGAAGACACATGTGAAGTGAAGAGCTATGTGTGGGACAATTTTATTTTTTTGTTGGGCAGGTGTCCATTTTTATTTATTTATTTATTTATTTTCAAAAAGAGAGCGAATGTTGGGGTAGGGACATAGGAATGTGAGGTTCAGGTAAGGTAGGTGAGGAAACAAGTGCAGACAAAAAGGACAAACAAGACAGCCACAGGGATTGTGATGGACACAATTGGTTGGGGGATACGATAATTGGAGACAGGTAGGGGCAGTGGAGGCACATGCCCATCAAGTATGGAAAAGGTCAGACTCCCACACCAAGCAGTCCCCTTTACTGTGAGACTACTTGATGTAGGAGTCTCTTTTCTATTTTAATAAGCAACCCCTCCAAGTGGCTGATGCAAGCACCAAGGCCAGACTCTATTAGATTGCACACCATCCCTGGCAGCTCCTGATTGATGACATAATCACTGCCAACAACAATACTTCCAATGGTACCACTGCACAAGCAGCAGGGGCAATGCTACCTGATGTGGATGGGCCAGTTAGCGCAAGGGCTGTGGAGCCATTACTGCCAGATTGCATCCCAGAGGTGGTGTGTGTTGGTGTAGCAGCCGGTGGAGGTTTGCCAGGCTGAGCCACAATGGTTGGCCTACCTCCCTGTGCTGAAAAAACATTTATTTATTGTTAGAAAGGTATGGCATCAGAATGGTGTGATTCCAGGTAACACACACACATACAAAAAAAAGAGATAGATAAGGTGTGGGGTAAGATAAAAATCAAAAGAGATGATTACAACTATGAAATGTCACATTCCTGCTTTACTACAATAAATATGCTTTTCTTATTATAGTAGCTATAGAGCTTTCACAATCCCAAAACTGATTGTGAATTGTTACAAGTAATCCTTAGAATATGCATGTATTCCATATATGCTTTTAAAGATACTACAGATTAACTTAACAACATGGCATTAATGCCAATATTGCTGCATTTCAAATGTAAAAATGATACTCGTTGAATGTGAATCTATAGTTTAAGTGTTGGAATTGAACCCACATAATCTGAATACACTATTATACATGCCTAATACAGTTATCAAGATCTACTGAAGAAAGCATGCATGCTTGCTGTTATAGTTAAGATATGCATGTTGAACTTGATACTGATCTATAGAATCACAATATATTTATTACAATAAGGGTCAGTTGCGCTGCATACATACCCTTTGCCTCTTTGACTCTCTCCAACCCCTCAGCATGTGCCTCCCCATTTGCCAAGATTTCCTCTGAGCTGTAAAGTAGAAAATGAAAAAAGAGACATGAAAGCAATTTGCATACCAGTCTTGGCTATCTACATCATTCCATATCATTTAAAGTTGCTTGTTGTGTATAATTAAACAACTAGGGTGTGTCAGCAGTTCTAAACTCATCCAGTGACTGGTCCCGTTGTGCCTGATTGAATCTATTTGGGTCACTGTAGTGGTGCTCACACTCCTCCCCAGTGCATGATATGTCAGTCACACTAGAGGCAGCCTCGGCTATGCTGTTGCAAGCCTCAGCCTTGTACTGAGACCCAGTATAGTGCCTCTGCAGCAACCTATAGCATTAGTGCTTCACAAGGAGTGTAACAAATATTTTTGACTCCTCTACACCCTACTTCCTTGCCCTGAATTTGGCACCATCTTTCCCATCTCCTGCCATGTCTGCAAAGGTCCACCAATAACTGTTGACATTTTTTCCCTCCTATTTGTGCTATTGCTTTTCATGAGCAGTTTGCAAACTTGCACATTCATGTCATCTGTATTTGCATTATGGTAAGCAAAGACAAACTTTGGCAAACAAAGAGGAGAGGGTGTTTATGAAACAGCAATGATGACGTAACATTTGGAATTGATTTATGGAGTGTGTGCTGCTACACTTCATCACAGCTTGTCCACTGGTCAACATTGAAATGCTAAATGACATGACATTTAAGCCATGGCTTTGGAGGGATCAATGGAATGATTTGGCACATATTTTGTGGGGATGTATACATTGTTAAAAGCAATTTATACAATGTGAGATTCAAACTTATGTAAAGGGGAATGCATACATTTCCACATAAATGGTTACTCCTCATTGCTACAGAAGATATGCTTATCCACCATTATCATTACAGATTTACACCTTAAACAGTGACTGGTGCTATACTTAAACTAGGCCTGTGCATGCATGACATTAAAAAGTCCTGTGCAGTCTCAGGTATGATGCAAGAGGACTGTATGACAATATGCTGGAAATGGATAGACTTGCATGACTTTAGCAATAAAGTTTGATGTTATGACACATACCTCACAATACATTTTTGTTTTACAGTTATACTTGGGTTATGGGAAGGCTGTAGTTGATTGTCAGTAAACTACTGTGCCCATCAGATATTTACTAGTGCATTTTTATTACATAATCATCATTGTCATGCTAAACCAGTTACACAAATAATATATATAATACCTACAAAAGATGTGTATGCAAGCAGTAATGATAATTTGTATCAATCAATCTGCTCTACATAGCTACCTACATGTAGTATTACCTTTACAGTCAAAGTTTTGTGAAAAGTTACAGTGGGATACCCTTAGTGAAAAGTGGATCATGCTGGATTTGAACTCTGGCTCACTTGTGCTCTGAGAATGATCTCGTGGAACTTTCATTGGGCACCACAGGGAAAGCCAGGCCACAAGTGCATTTTCCACACTCAGTACTGTCCAGAGTGCTGATGGCTGATGGGCATGCTTCACCACTGAGGTTTTTTGAGCACAAGAAGGTGAACCAAATTAAAATTTTCACTTTTTTTCCTTAAGTTGCCAACCTTGTTTGTGCACAATTAAGCAACATGCAAATGTAAAAGACAATAGTGAACACATATTACTTGTGTAAATAGTCATTGTGACCCTTCCTCAGTAGAAATAACAAATGTGGTACTCCGACTCTGCTGTACCTATGCTCTCTCTTTTATAGCTACACTATGTTAACATATGCTACACAAAATCAAATGTTTGGTATTCAGAAATTATTTATTTATTTATTTATTTATTGGCATTTGTTTGCTAGGAAAGTCTACTGGGCCAAAAGAACCCATTTTCAGTGGAGGCCCAGGTAGAAAAGCTCCGCTAAACAATAAATATATTGGTACATAAATATTTGCAATGGGTAGTAAATAAAAGCAGTTTCCAAAGAGAGGCAATAATAAGCAACAACAGAGTAGAAAGGATATACATGTAAACTATATACAGATATCAATTTAAGAAAACATTCTAACACAAGTAACTTATTGTTATACAGTTTTGTGAAAAGCAATCACATAAAGATATTTACAATAAGATCAAGGAGTTACAGCCGCCATAGATGGAGTAGGGAAAAGTGAGATTAATTTATTCACAGAATGATTAGGCAATGAAAGAGAGAAGGTCAGTATTAGTGGAAACATAAGTTCAATATGATGTAAGATATAGGGAACAGGTTATAGATGCGTGGAATTTGGAGTATCTGCACTGCCAGAGAGTGGAGATGTGTTGGTGCAATAATTTTTTGAAGGAGGAGATATTGTTGGTGGTTCTGATTGCTACTAGGAGAGAATTCCATAGTTTGGCGATGGAGCAAGGCATGTCACCAGCTGAGAGTTTTGGTTTGTCTACTTGCAAAAGGAGTTGATTTTTGGATCTGAGTGGCCTGTTTGGGTGATAGTGGGATAAAATGGATGAAAGGGCGTGGCAGTCTGAGGGTTTATGAATTATTTTATGTGCTGTGGTTAACTGTAGATAGATTAGGTGGTTTGGAAGTTCAAACCAGATGAACTCTTTTAAGGAGATGCAATGGTGTGAAAATGCTTTTTATTGGTTGCGAACTTGGCCATCTTGTTGTAGGAAGAATCAAGCTTGTTTTTTAAGGAGGACTAGATGCTGGTAAGGAGAGGAGCTCCATACAGGAGCAATGGAAGGAGAAAGGTTGTGGTTAGGGTATGCATAGTAGAGCTGTTGAGACAGTGTTTGTGCCTGTAGAGAGTGCCTAGTTTTTGGTTTTTTTATTAATACTATTGTGGATGCGGAGGTCGAATGTCAGGTTATCATCAAGAATAACACCTAGTAGTTTAGTATAGATAACAACCTTTATGTTGGTGTTATTTTGAGAAAGGATGATGAAGTCTGTCTTATTAACAGAGAGACTTTTCTTGGGGGTAAATATTACCAGTTTGGTTTTATTAGGGTTTAGTGCTAGGTAATTATTGGCCATCTATTTTCCAGTGGCAGTAAAGGAGTTCTAAGTTGTTATCAGCAGTTCAGATGTTGAATTGGTGGAGCAAATAATGGTCAAGTTGTCTGTATATTGTACTAAAGATGCATTATTAAGGGTAGAATAGAAGTAGTTTATAAAGATACTGAAGAGAAAGGGTCCTAGGATAGAGTCTTGGGGAACACCTGTTGGAGAGTCGAGGAATGGGGAGAAAGAGTTGAGCAATTTGGTGGATTGTTGCCTGCCTGTTTAATAGTTAGTAAACCAGTTTAGAGTTCAGGGAAAGATACCTAGGATAAAGAGTTTACTGAGGAGTAATGGCTGGGAGACTATATCAAAAGCCTTTGAGAGGTTGAGAAAGAGTGAGGATACAAATTTGCCAGTGTTTCTGGCTTGATTGACTGTATCCATAAAGGAAATAAGTGCAGTAATGGTGCTGTGACCTGGCCTAAACCCATGTTGAGTTAGGGAGAGGAGCTGGTGTGTTAATAGATATTCTAAAAGTTGATGGTGGATACATTTTTCAAGGAGTTTGGGGTGGGAGGAGAGAATGGCTATGAGTCGAAAGTTAGAGATGTCAGTACTATTACTACCTTTGTGGAGGGGAAGAATATAGGCTTTTTTCCAGATAGTGGGAAGGTAGGACTCTTGGAGGAATCTGTTGATAAGTATGCTGATTGGATAGGCTATGGATCTAGCTGACATTTGGAGGTATTCTGGGGGTAAGTTGTCAGGAACAGTACAGCCAGGTTTCAGTTTTAGGAGAAGTTTGGTTATGGTGATGATAGATATGGGGTAGAAAGAGAAAGAAGGTGGGGAGTGGGTGGCCTTGTCCTGATAGGAATGTGTTTTAGGAAAGAAGTTGGTGTTAGAAGTAATTTGGGGGAAGGTGGTGGTGAGTTTGGCTATGGTTTAGATAAAATATGAGTTAAAAAGGTAGCTATTTCACTGGTGGTTTTCTCAGGGAATGGGCGAGGGTTGTTTTTGGTGCCTGGGTTGATTAAAGATGAGATGGAGTTCCAAAATTTCTTTGGATTTTGCTTATGATCTTTTTGGAGGATTAGGTAATATTTTTTTCTGTCAGATATGCCTAGGCACTTAGCTTGATTATGAAGTTGACTAAATCCTATGGGATTGGTGGGATTCTTGTACTTTTGCCATTTTTTCCATAATTTGTCCCTTGCAGTCATAATTTGCTTGGTTGTTTTAGAGAGCTATATGACATGCTTAGTGTTTACCCTTTTTAGTCTTACAGGGGCTAGTTTGTTTAAGATATTGAGAAATGTGGAGTTGAAGAATTCCACAGCTTCATCAAGGGGCAGAAGCTTTAGTATGCTCCAACTGATATTGCTTAGGATATCATTAAAGGTTGAGGGATTAAAGTTGCTTAGGTTTCTACTTTGTAATGGTGCTGGGAAGAAACGGTGCTATTTTTTTGAAGCATATAGACTGGCAGGTGATCACTAATGCTGGAAGGAAGTGTCCCTGCTGCTGAAATTTTATTTTGGTCTGACACTAGAATCCAGTCAATAATTGAACCTGAAACTTTATTTCTTTTGGGTCAGGTTATATCTGTTATTAGTTGTATAAAGTCAAATAGATTGATGTTGGATGATGGGAAATGACCAGAGAAATCTTTCCAGTTTATATTCATGTCACCTAGGATGATTGTCTCATTATTTATATTATTTGATAGTCAAGCTAGAATATCTTCAAAGATAAGAATATTGTTGCCTGGAGGGATGTATATGACTGTAATGCAAAGATATTTGGCATTGTTCAATTTAAGAAGATATATAAGTACTTTGGCTGTGGAGAACTGGGGAATAGGATTGCTGTATGGGACTATGATAAGGATTTTAGGTTAGAGTAAAGCTATGTCTCCTCCTTTTTTCTGAGGTCTGTCTACTCACAAACAGGCATACCCTGGAGGGAGTAATTCAGAACCCTTTATTTAGGGTTTCAGCCAAGTTTCAGTGGTGGTTAAATGTCTGATTTATTTAGGGATGTCCAGGCATGGAAATCTGTTTTTTTTTCTGATACTTTGGAGATTAATTGTGATGAAATTAAGTGATTTTTGTGAACTGGGGAGGGGGGTGGTAGCTAGTGGGCTGGGTCCTGGGTTTGGCTTAATAGCTACACATAAGGATATAATAGATTGCTTGTATAGATAAGTAAAATGTGGGGGTTGTCTTTTTAAGTCACTGGGCATACCTGTATTATTGGTGGTGCTTTTGTCGGAGGGAAGACATTTTAGTTTTGTGAGTAGGAGTATGTCCAGTGGATACAGGATAGTGGATATATCGGAATAGCTAGGAAGAGAAGAGAGTTGCATGGCAGATGCTGATGTACATGTGTAAGGTATATACTGGCTGTATATAGGGTTGCTAGAATAAATAGGAAGCAAGGTAGAAGGGCTGAAAGGCATAATGAAAGAATAGGTGCGCAAATGGACAGCATATTGGATAAAGTAGAATACAATTTGGACAGGATGCACTTAGGGGTAGTTTTATTAGTGGTAGTATACGAATAGATTTGTGGTTGTGAGTGGAAGGTTTAGTGGCTATTCTAGCCTAAGAGTTTCAGGTATTGTGGAGGTAATGTCAAAAAAGGTAAGAGCATATTATTGGAAGAAAATATTGAAAGAGTATAAGATACTATTGGGTAATTAGATGGGAGGGAGTTGACTGGCATTGGATTCTGCAGGGCAGGTGAAGCTATATAGAGAATAAATGAAACTGAAGCAGGGGTGGGTGAGCATGGGGGTAGGGGAGGGGAGTAGAGCATGAGCGATACCAAGGGTGGAACGGAGTGAGAAGGATCTTTGTTTGTATATATGCCAGAGACTAGCAATAAGTGAGAATGTGTGTCTATTCTAAGCCTAATGAGTTCACGTCTCATTTGCATCTTCAGTGTACTCAGAGGGCTGAATCTACACTAAAAGGTAGCTGTGTAGCTAGGGAACTGGAAGGGGAGGAGACCATTTTCAATCACGATTATTGCTCCACATCTGGGGGTGTTGAGATAAGTACACTTTTTGGCATGTTTTTTTCTATAGTGGTTGTTTCAGTTGCATAGGCCATATTATTTGGTTAACTACATAAGTATATGTTACAGATGTCAGTCATGTCAGATATCGACGTCGTTGCTAGATGACTTATATACTTTCTGCTTAGCTATGTATGCAAATATCAGTTAGGCAGGTGTCTACCATTCATTCATTCATGTTCTTACAAATTTATTTTTCTTACAAGTTCAACACTTACCTTGGCATTCCTGCAGTCACAACTGCTGTCATTCAGAATGAGTCTGCCAGATGCTAACAGTACACAACCATTACATTGGACGTTAAGGTTGGAAGCATTGCCTGACATCAATTTTACTGTATGTGTGCAGGTATGAAAGTGTGTGCATAGGACAAATGTTGTACTTCTTAGATGGTCAGCATGCATGGTATCCATTGCCTCGTGGACAGAGTAAGGGCATATTGTGCACAACTACATCTACCTACACCTACAGCAGCTGGGGGTTCTCCTGTGACTTCTTACATCTGTGTTGATGTGGTTACTTTGTCAATGGTGATGGAATATTTTCTCCTAGCCCATGATATTCCTGCTGCAGCTGTTTCTAAAGATGATATTATGTAGGAGAGGACAGACTGTGGTAATTTCAGCACAAGTACTAGAATCATAATGCAGAGCTCCTCCTGATGTATCAAGACACCAAAAATGTGACTGCAACAGCCCAAACAATCCCTCTGTGATATTTCTTGTTTGATCATGTGCTTCATTGTAGTGTTCTGCTGTGGATGTACGTACATTTCTGATGAGAGTTATCACTCATGGTTTGACTGGATCCCCTGCATCCCCTAATAAATGGCCTTGTGGCAAATCACTCCTGGAAAACCTCTGATAGAGTTGTGAAGCATGCCTGAAATGTGAGTTGTGGTAGCTACTAGGATTGCCAGACACATATTCAGGATGATTCCTCTAGCATTACATACAACCAGGCAGTTAATGGAGTGGAACCCCTTTCTTTTGATATAGTCCTTTCCCTGTTCTCTGGAGGTTCTTTGATCTCAAAGTGCATACAGTCTATGGCACCCAAGACTTTAGAAAAGTAGGCTACAGGGTAGAACTCCTGCATAGTTCTTGCTCTGTCCTCAGGGGTAGGGAAAATTATATATAGTCACTGGCATGCTGTAGCATAACATTCAGGAATTGGTATAGGAACTTGGATGCTGATGCCTGTGACACTCCCAGTATGTTGCCTGTAGGTCATTGAAAAGTATCTGTAGCTAATATTCCAAGTGTACACATACCCTGGTCTCTACAGTTATCAAGTTCCCCTCGGTTTGTCCTTGCAAAGGTGAGGATGACAGAAGTTGCAGAGTTCCTGGAGTGTGTCTCTATTCCACCCTGTAACACTTTATTTCCACCTCATGCAGGCCATGCAAATTTAAATGGGTCTAAATAGCCTTCTCCTTCTTGCCCAAGTTCTATCAGCAGCAGCAGCATATATTCAGGCTTTTTGTACATGCATATGCAGAAGAGCAGCAGCTCCTAACATTTTTCCCATCCAGTGTAGTTTCCGTGACTGTATTCCAATAAGTTTTGGAATACAAGGCAGAAGTTTACATTAAGTGTACACAATTGCTTTATAGCTCGTTGAATAGCTCTGTCATCTTGAATTTGTTAATTAGCATGTAATTCAGCTGCTTATGTAGTAATTGGCATGCCACAATGTTTAACTTGTTTGTGCGGCTGTGCGTGCCATGTCACAATGTGAACATGGTTTCAGCAAGCCATGTAGAGTATTTTGAATCCTGCCCCATCTTCTTTCAAGAACAAATAAATGGAGCCTCTATATAAAGACGTCTCCAGCACTTGCTTTCAGGACAAAGTTAAGTTAATGTAATGTAACCTTGCTTCTCTTCATTCTATGTATGGGAATCTACAGTGCTTGTTACCCTTGTACTTAATGGGAATATTGTTCTGCTATATTGTATTAATGCATGCATTCATCTTGTTTCTATATATTTTATCTCAGCCTTTAAGGGCCTGGGTAATGGCTGAAAAGAGTCTGCTGACCAGTCTAGTCTACCAGTTATCAAACTGAAATAAATAAATTAAAATTAATGTTATTTTACAAAAGCATTTTCACTCCGCTGAAAATGGGCATATATCCAGTTGGACTATCCTGGTTAAAAAACACTTTTATTGTGTATAAAATAGCAGCACAATAAGAAACATGTTAACTATTCTGTCACCACAGACTTACTAATCCAAGGCAGTATATACTATTAATTATAGGATATATTCATTCTTTAAATGGCAGCACTGTACTGTACTGTACTGCAGTTTTGAAGTGGAAATGGCTACACCACCAATTCAAGATATATATAGAAACTCAAGCAACTCTACTTACTTATCATCAAAAGAGGATGTTCAGAAAATGCATAAAGTGACCTCACAACAGTTAATAGCACATCAATGATTTCTCAAGGCCCAACAGAGAATACTATTTATTTTTTGCTTTTTTGCTTATTTGCTTGCATGTTTGTCTGTCAGTTTGCTTGTTTGTGCATTTTTTGTTGACCAGATAGTCTGAGTGGGCAGTGCCTATATTCAAATCCCTTGAAAATGTACAATTAAAGTACTGAAAATGTATGCAATTAAATTGTTGTATGTACTAAAAAAATAGTTTATAATGGAGTTTCTTAGTATTTGAAGGTGTGGATGTTAGTAACTTGTGTATTAAATGTTTAAGCCTAGCTAGTACTGATTGTTAATTGCAAAGGTTGCTGTGAACTACATGCACTCATTTCTATTTCAAAGTAGTATAGTGCTCTCCCACATGTCATGTGCATAGGAGCACTCAGAGCCGACAGTCATGGTGAGATCCATCTAAAATGACATCTGTCTGTAATGCTGTATTGGAGGATGTGAAGATTTTCCCATTTGTGTTTAACAGGAATTTAACATTTCTAATATACTACAGTCATGAAAAGGGTCAGTCATAAATTCAGTAGTTACAGACAGGCATGCACAAAGCTGTATGATACTTGATATTTTCTGAATAAATGAAATCACAAAAAGAAAAAAATAAGTAACCAGGTAAATCTTAAACACTAAACAGTGCCTTAAATCATAAGAATTAAAATGGGTCTGTCAGTAGTATATTTATGTCTTATATAGCATGATTCAGGCAATGTAAGGCTACCATTCACATATCCTCTTGCATTAATTTTCCCTGTCTTTAGTTATAAAGTATCAGTTTACTATCTAGGCATTAAAAAAAGCTGCTGGTACTGCTAATAGTTGCTTTTACTGTACTATACATAACCACCGACATGTATGGGCTTTTAATGTGTGTATTTTGCTTTATAAATTCCTTATGTCACTGCCAAGGTGCCCTTCTAAATAGATGATCTTTCTCAACAAGCTTATTCTGTATGAATAACACTGAATAAATTTGCCATAAATATCACTGCGGTTCATATACAATCTAAATGATAAGTCAAGCATTATTCACTTCTCAATGAATTTCAGTTACCCATGCTTGTTAATTTAAGTCTACAGACCATGTAGGAACTCTACGGAAAGATATCATCTATGAACCATTTTTCATTATAATGGATATACAACCACATTTCACTCTCTCTCTCTCTGAGTTTCTCTCGCTCTATATGTATATTTATATATAGCTAGATCTGCATGCTGTATGTTTAAATATATTGCATGTTCCTGTTTCTGGACCTTTTGCAGATTAGACTCTTATCTTTTGCTGTGGCTGTCATCATGTCAGGAAAAATATTAACACTGGATAAACTGACACATCATTCTACCTTTATTTCTATTACTATACTTTCCTAGCAGTGGGTAATAAGTCTTGTAGTTTCATCACTGGAAATATAAGTCTATATAATTTATTTATTGACAATTGTTTACCTGGAAAGTCCAAATGGCAAAACCCCATTTTCAGCAGAGGCCCAGGGAGAAAAGCTCCATAGACAAAAGACAAAGTTATATAGATATAAAGCCAATCAAAGCATAGGTTACACAGATACAAAATAAATCAAAGCTTAATTACAAGGATAGGTAGAAAAACAAGCAAAAATACATGAAGACATAACATTATTACTTATCTACAAAAATTTTAAAAGGGAAGTTACAATAATATAATACAATAATAAAATAATAACATACATAAAAACAGAGAAGGCTAAATGCTCATATCCAAGGATAATGCACATGCTATGGTTGTGCTTCTCTGCTTAACTTTTAAAATTCAGGAACAAGCACTATGCCATGCAAAGTTTGTTTTTCCACTTGCCTTGCTTTCTTCAAATTCAGAAAAACTATCTTAGAAGGATGATGGATTTGTTTTATTTTTAAGAAGGATTAAGGAATTCTGTTTACTTACACCCAGAATAAGATACAGAATTCATGTAGCTATGTTTAGTTTAATACAGGGCTTGAGTTAGTTTTGCAAAGTTAAACAATATAAACTGAGATTAGAAGCAAATATATTGTTCACAAATGAGGTTTGGTAACAAACCAATTTGTTCAGGGGCATCTTCAGGTGGGGGTTAGGTAGAAATATTAATGGGAATTAAGAGGTTCAGGAAAGAAAGCTAGTTAGGGAGGGTATGAAAGAGTTAAATGGGAATGTAGGATGACTGGAAGGAAATGAGGTAAGGGTAGGGAAGGGCTTAGTGGGATTTATGCAAGTGTAACTGGGTAAGGAATCACATTTTGGCATGAACTTACTATACTGCAAGTTTATGTTTGAGACAACCTATAGGTAGTCCACTGGACAAGTAGGCCTTGGACAGTAGTAATGCATGGGAGGGAGTTGTAATGGTTGTCTATATTAATTGCTTTCTTTCTTTTTCTGGGTGCTGGCTAAGTTTAATGATTGAGATATGGTAAAACCTGGTTGCATGGTGAGGTAATGTAGCCTATTATGATTTACTTAATTTTCTTAGGTTAGTTTTGTGAGGAACAGCTTTTATGGGTTTGTCAGTCCCAGTGGTGGACTAGGTAGTGGTTTGTTGCTAGATGTAATGTGTTTTGAGGCAGATGGTCTCTGAGTTTCTTAGTAAGATAGGCATTGGTGGGGCAATCACTTTGTCAGTAGCTCTTAATTGCAACCATTTTTATTTTTTCTAGTTAGGGTCTGTTGTCCCTTAGCATGGTCCGGGCATTGCCCCCTTTGGTTTGAGGGGTGAGTTCTCTGGGCAGCATCAGCATTGATGGCGATGGTGTTGTATGGAGGTTTCTGCAGTCAGGGAGGTGGGGAGAACCACAAATTTCTTTTTGCGGACTTTAAGCTGATAGTGTGAGGATTGCCTGAGGTAACTGTGTAGTCCAGGCATGTGTGAGGCTTGGAGTTGTTGCTGAGGGAGGTGAGTTTGAACAACTTTAAGCTGTAACCATAATATTCTTGGAAAAGGTGTCAGCAGTTCCTTTCTGTTGCTTTCATACTTTGTTATTGTATCCTACTGAACTCTGCAATTCCAAAGTACAGCTGCTGTTCGCATACTACACAGGCATAGCTAGCACAGGATTACCTCTGTCACCAAATGGTACTTAACTCATATTTATCCCATACTTCCATTTCAGTTTGTAGAGCTGAGCTAATACGGAATCTGTATTCTTGAGTGATGCTACAGGATTAGAAATTATTGGTTTCAACCTAGTTGGCATGACTGTGTAAAGACATTGGAAAGAGATCTACCCAATTATCCATCTAAGATGTTAGAAAATGTATCATGGTTGTGCAGACATTCAGTCTGTGCCACGGTTGTCAGTTTAAACATTTAGTAATTCTCTTTTTTTATAGAAGGTCTGGAAAGGGGGTTTTGTAAAATAACTGTGAGGATCTGATACTTATGCCTAGTCTTCCGATTGAATATTTTTACAGTGAATCTATATTTTACTAGGTTATGTGGTCAGAATAGTACAAAGCATAGGAACGAGTGAATCTGAACATTTCAGCAACTGTATGAATTATAAAGCTCAAATTATAAGAATGCAAGCATGTACATTGTTGACTCAAAGCACTGTGAAAGCATTTTATAGTTCAAGTATTTAAGGGTAGGACTGACAATTTTATTTTGTTCAGTAAGTCATTTTTTTATTAAGTTTTCTGATAGATGTCAATGTGCAATGTTCACAGCCTTCCAACCCCAAATGAGGAACCCTAGCCCTCATAAGGTGGAGCAAATGGGCAAATGAGGAACACATACTAATGCCTTCTTAACATCTTCAACTTGGAAGGTCCTAGGATAGATAAGATATGCTGGTATATTTGTGTTATTATTTTTTTTTTTTATCATTTCTGTTTGAGTATTTGAATGTGTGTCAGACCCCTGAGAAACATGAACTTTTTAAGGCCCCAAATGAGGTACATTCCTCATATTGAGGTACACTTGAAAAGTCTGGTTTCAGACTTCATTCCTTTCAGAACACTCATGACTCTGCATAACCTGCTACTGTATCAATTTTCTAAGTTTGTAAGAGCAATATTTAAAAGTGTCCCTAGAGGTAGGGGTGTATTCCGCATAGGCGTGTGGGGGCTTTGAGTCGGTTGTGAAGGAAATGTGCCTGTGCTTGATATGGTTAATGGGTGGAGGGTGTCCGGTGTAAAGGCTATTACCATATCTCACAACTATTCAGATTATTGCAGAATGTCCAGATTTAATATAGTAAGATCTGGAGACAATCTTAAAGGCTAATACATTAGGCAGACATACTGATGATGTAAACCTTTGCAACCCCTGCACACACGTGTGCACATACACACACACACACACACACACACACACACACACACACACAGATTTTCATGGAATATGCACATTTTTGTGTCACATTTTTGGCTTTACTTGACAAAATGTTGTTTTTCTGGTGACTCATTGCCATGTTGCAGAGTACTGAAGTCAGAAGATAGTTATGGGCTTTTGATGTTCAGGATTTCATTCTCTTCAAACATGTCATGCTATGTTGTTCTATCAACTCTATAAGTTTGTAAGAGCAGTATTTAGGGGTTGTCCCTGCTTTGGGCATTTGTCCCTCAGTTGTTTATGGCTTTGTCCAGAATTTTGGCTGTAAGAGGTTCAGAGCATATCTTTCACTTGTACAGATTTTCATGGAATGCCCAGATTTAGCCTCATATTTTGGTTAAAATGGGTATCTGGCAAATTACTGGCAAAATCATTAAAGCCTGAAGTTACAACTGATGACAGACAATTGGCTTCAGACTTCCTACCCTTCAGAAAATTCATGCTAATGCAACACTGGTTATTTATCAATTTCCTAGGATTGTAAGAGCAATATTTTATATATATATATATATATATATATATATATATATATATATATATATGTATATATATAAAAGTTTGTCCCTATTTTTCGTCTTTTGTCACATGTTTACTTATGGCTTTGTCCAGATGTTTTTTTTCTAGGAGGTTTAGTGGTATGGCTTGCTTGCACGCAATTTTACCACTGTTTGCAGTAAGTGGACACTAATTCTGCCCAGATGTGGCAGAATGGACAGATATTATCTCATAATTTAGGTTTGTTCTTTAAACTTTGGAGGGTTCTCGGTTTTTCAACCCCCACATTTGAAAGCTAGCTTAATGTAGACATTAAAGGAGGCATAGTGATGGTGTGTTGCCTTATTGACATAAGGTAAAGAGATTGATTCCCATCTTTGACTGGGTGTCATTGGGGGGTGTCGCAGGGCAAGTATGTAAGCAGGGGCTGAAATGGTAAGCACAATAATTTTGATATCGGCCCTCGAGGTAGTTAACCTAAAATGCAAAACACCACAGCAACAAGACAATACAATAAAGTACCACACTATAAAAGTCACGGACCACAGAACAGTTTTCACCAGGATTCAATTTGAACTTAGTGCTTCGGCACCAAGCCATCAACAAGTACAAAATTCATTCCATACATCATTATTTATATATACAATAAAATCAAACAATCATCTCATCAAACAATTAATTAATTAGTTAAATCACATACTTCCAATTACACTCTATATTTAACCCATAGGGTCCCAAAGTGTTATACTTTAAAATAAAAGTAATTTCTTTCTTCATTAACTTGTCTTTAATATGTAAGCCTTCTCCCAATGACACTTTTATTTTTTCCAGAATGCATCCTTCTAAACAATCTGGTTCAGCATTGTGTGCAGTCATAAAGTGTTGTCCTAAGGGACTTTCTATTTTTTGGTTTTTGATGTCCCTTATATGTTCTTGTCAACATGTCTTAAATGCTCTACCTATTTCACCTATATAATAAAGGTTACAACTACATCTTAGGGCCTAAACTATTCCCTCTGTATTACATGTGTACAAGCCCCTAGATGTAAACCTTATATCATTAATTTTTGAAAAAGTAGTTACTATATATTTACACACTGAGCACTTTTTACAAGCTATAGTTCCCATTTTATTTTTCATAAAGTTAGAATCTATAGCAACCTCTGGTGGTACAAAGCGATTATGTACCACCATATCTGCCAAATTTCTTTTCCCCTTATAAAAGACTTTAATCAATCTCGTTTCCAAGTATCTCATATCTTTATCATTTGTTACCATTTTCCAATATTGTTTAACTTCCTTGACTATACTTTCTGTCAGTATATTAAATGTAGTGACAAAATATACATCTCTATTTCCTTCTTCCTTCCTCCTTTCATTATTTACATGTTTCCTTCTTGTTTCAAGCTTCCTTGTCCCATTTCCCAAAATGCTGTCATCTCTTACTGTTATTCATAGGTTTGTACTAAGCTAACTGCCCTTGTGAGCCATTTTAAGCCTAGCCAATTATCCCTTGTGAGACTCAAGCCATGCACCTTGTGTTTGTAAGGCAAACACCTTAACCATTAAGCCACCCTCCCAACCCTCTGCATTCATATCTGTATTCTATTACTTTCTTCTTGCATTCTTCACTACTTTCCTATTATACCCCCTTTCTATAAACAGATTTTCTGTCGTTAACAATTCATTTTCAAATACATCATCAGAACTGCATAATTTATTTAGCCTCAAAAATTAATTGTATGGCAATACAGCAATTAAATGGCCTGGATGGCAACTAGTACCATGCAAAAAAGCATTATTCTGGCCAAATTACCTATGGTTTGTTGTTTCTAGACATTTAATATCTAAATCCAAGAACGTCACTTTTCGTCCCATTTCTATGCCATCAAATTTAAAGCCAAAATTATTATCCTGCAAGTCATCTACATTTAGTTAACCTAAAATGACCTGTGAAAAGGGTGGAGTATTTCATTTTCCATCACTTTCTCTGAGAGGTTGAGGGCAAGGCAAGCAGTAGCAGGAGAGCACACATGAGTTTCACTTTTAACATTGCTAATGTTGGAGGAGCACTTGTGTGTCAAAAGAGGGGTGGGCAGGCAGTTGTTGGGTTGGGGTGTCAAAATTTTAGCAAATATCTCCTTTTTTGACTTCATTAGCATGCTTGCATCCTTTCTCTAGCGTGCTTGGATAAATTCACCCTCATGGTCACAATCAAGGTCACTTGTGCCATTTTGCATTAATTTGTTTCCCAAGAAGTTTGTAGGCAAAGTATGTTTGATGCACATAAAGCTAAGTATGTCACCTTTCCAGTGAGTTGAAGTGGTAAGTAAATGGATGTTGTGAAAGAGGGGTCTGCAGGTGTCTGTCAGTTATAAAATGGGTAGCTGAGTGAAGATGGTGCTTTTTTTGTGGTGGCGAGTGCCACTAATACGTGCACACTTTTCATCTTAAACTTGTAAGTTTGGTAATATTATGAGGAGTTATGTTAGTTAAAGTCTTCCCCCATTAATGCTGATGTCATCCCAGGCTCCATAATATGTTATGTGGGCAGAAATCTGGAATGGTTAACCTTCTTTACCTTGTTTGTATTGTCTCTCCTTCCATCTCCAAGATGAGTAATATTGTCACTTATAATGTGGTACAAATGTGTAAACAGAGGAATGCTTTTAATGGATCACTAACATCTTTAATTAGGAAGCTCACAGGATGGTTAAAATGTAATAATTTTATTTATACAATAGGCCTTTTTAATAAAATAAAGATTCAATTCTATTTATCATTACCATCAGTTAAATTGTTAACACGCAATGTGTTATGGACTTTTTTTATCTGTAGCTTTGAGCAACACAAACTTTTATCAGATAGACAAAGCTGGCATTAAGAAACTGGTTTATGTGTGTGCAGAAAATTTACAGTTTCTTTTCTTTTGCAGATGGAGAAGTGCAGAATGGGCATTAGTCGGTGGCTTGAAGGAAGTGGGCTTGGAAGGTGGTGGATTCTGCTGTGGTGGATGTTTCAGTTGCTGGAGTGGTGCACAATGAGGTTGCAGGTAATCAAACTTTATTAGGTGCTCATTACGGGACGTCAGAGTCACTGCGGATACAGATGGGTTGCTTGGTGGCCTGTGCTACTTTGAGAACTTAGTACTGTTCTCCATTGGATTTGGCAGTTGTAGGCAGGCAGAAAGGTTTGGCAGAGCATGCCAAAGTATGCATGTGTTTTGGGGATGTGTGAGGAAATGGGTTCCATTGTGTAAGTAGAAGTTTGAAGGTGCAAGCAAGGCATTGTGTTTCTGGGTTTGCTCGTGGATGGCAAGCCATGATCTGTTTAATTTATCAGATGTGGAAGATAATTAAAAAAATTGGTGGGTAGAATTTCAGGACAAGGGCAGATTAGGCATCTCATGGAGCTTTTCGGGCTCCTGAATTTTGCATATTTTGGGGGGAAGAGTTTTTGACTCATTGGCTGGCAGGATGGAAGGACTCTGGAGGAGGAATGTTACTGTTTGGAATTAGTTTCAGTTTGCCTGGTGTTGAAGGCTTAGTAGAAGTTGTGGTGAAGATGGTTAATTTTCATTTGGTCAGTAGGGTAGTGGTATGAGCCCTGATGCTGTCAGGCAAGGTGTGTCAGGTTGGATTGGAATGATCAGATGTGGTACAGGATTTTGGAGCAGCCTTTTTAGGAAGGTGCATGGTATGGCAGTACAAGATTTTGTTGAGTTGTATTTAGGCTTGGGAGCAAGGTAAAGCAGTTCAGTTGGTCAAAGTGGATTTAGCTCCAATTAGTATAGCTGCACAGGTGACAGGGTATGTAACTTTACTAAATCTTGGATGGTTGTTCATATGTTTGAAGGGTTGAGGCAGGTTTGATAGAATAAAGACTGGTAGACTATGGCGATTGCCAAGATAAGTTTTTGTTGAGAGGGCTGTCATTGGTAAATGTTCATGGTTCAATGGGCTACAATCTGGGGTGGAATTTGCTTTATGGATGTATTGAAGTCATTAAGAGACTTGTTCATTGGTCAGCAAATGCTATATTGGTCATCATTTTTTTTCTTTGTTTTATAATAGATAGTGGGTATGGTGGCTGGATTACTATTAAATTGATCTTTTATAGAAGGAAATCTCAGCTGGTCATTATTATATGCTTTGGGCTGCAAATGGATGCTGCAGTTAGGCAAGCTGGCAAGCAATTGAGCTTGCTTGTTTGGATGGCATTAGGCTTTCTAATGGTCTGGTGATATATTTGGTAGGCAATGGCATGGGAATAATTACAAAGTTACTGTTGGTAGTTAGGATAAGTGAGTTGATTTACAGAAGTTATACAAGGGTAAGGGTATTACTTTGGCATTCGAGAGGGATCATTGATTTAATTTCAGCTGCTTAGTCAACTAGCTGCTTTGGGTATTTATATGATAGGGCTTTGGGAGGTTGACGACAAGGATCCAGTCTGGTTCAGAGATACTGAATGATGTTTGGCTTCACCTCTTTTGAATGTATATTTAGGTTGTTTTGGAAGTTTTTGTTGGAAGCTTTGGTACAAAGTGCAGGAACAGCCTGGTCAGGCTGGTGGGCAGAGAAGAGGGGCAGGCTTGTCCTTTTTCTGTTCTTCCTCTGGTGTTGGATGTTCATTTCAATGATTTGGGAAAGGAAAGTTAGTGGTTGGATGCTGCTAGATATTAAACGTAAGCGAGAGGAGGTAAGGATGCTGCTTATTTGGTCAGGGTGAGTGAGGTCTCGCTGCCTAATTAACAGTTATATGGATGTGCATGCTGTGATTAATATATAATATTGGTCAGTGAAGTTATGTTTATGAAAGTTTAATAAAGGTCATCAAATGTCATTTGGTGTGGTGTGTTTATTGAAGGGAACCAGGAAAAATAAGATTTGGTAACAAGCCAATTCATCCAGGGACATCTTCAGGTGGGGGTTAGGTAGAAATAGTAATTGGAATTAAGAGAGTAAGGGAAGAAAGCTATTTGGGGGAGGGGATGTAAGGGTTAAATGGCAATGTGGAATGATTGGGAGGAAATGAGATAAGTGGAGGGAGGAGCTCAGTGGGTTTTATGCAAGTGTAACTGGATAAGGAATCACATTTTCTTGTGAACTTGCTACATGCCCTCCTTGCCTGTTTTTTGGAGCATTGTGGATTTTGTGGTTATTTTATAATTTGCGTAGGTGGAGAAGAGGGCCAGGCTTGTTTCTCTTCTGTTCCTCCTCTGGTGTTGGATGTTCATTTCAATGAGTTGTGAAAGGAAAGTGAGCAGTTGGACGCTGCTAGATATGTAAAAGTAAGCGAGAGGAGATAAGGACGCTGCTTATTTGGTCAGGGTGAGTGAGGTCTCACTGCCTAATCAACAGATGTGTATGCCGTGATTGGTCAGGGTGAGAGAGGTCACACTGCCTAATTAACAGATGTGTATGCTGTGATTGGTCAGGTTGAGAGAGGTCACACTGCCCTAGTTAACAGTTATATGGATGTGCATGCTGTGATTAATATATAATATCGGTCAATGAAGTTATGTTTATGGAAGTTTAATAAAGGTTATCAAATGTCATTTAGTGTGGTGTGTTTATTGAAGGGGACCGGAACAAAATGCTATCAATCAGACTTAACTGCAGGAAGGCAGAATGATTAATCACATGTTTGCCAGGTACAGGATTATAATCCAAATCAGCACCAAGCCACTATAGTACTTTATGCAGGAGCAATTTAATGGATGTTAAAAATCCCAGCAATATTCTTTGTAATTATTTTTTCAGTGAGCTCTTTCTAAGTCTCAAATGACACTATATATGCTCGCTCAAAACAATATCTCTCCTTATCTTTTTAAATTGTTCAATAAAGTGGTGCATAAAGATGAAAAATATTTTTATTAATGGAATTGATTAATGGTGATTTATGCAAAGATGCTGAATGAATAAGTCAGTAAAAAGGTAAAGCTAATTAAAAAGCAAGTGTGTCCAGATATGTCCTGGAGTTAGAAAATACAATAAATATAAGATTAACAAATTAAAGTTTAATAAAGGAAGCACTTTTTTTTCAGAAAAGCTGTTTAATATGACATCTAGTAAGTTATGTTACAGAGGATTAAAGATTCTGACATGTTGAAGTGAGCTCCATTTATTTATATTTTAGTCATATGAAAGCAAAACATAGGATATGGATAGTCATTGTGGAAGTCAGAATGTTTGCATGTTACTCAAAGTCTGCTATGTTAGTTTGTAATCCAAAGACAATTGTTTATAAAATTTGCAAGATAATGCAAACTGTTCTCTTGCATTTGCCATGCAAGATTTTATGTATGAAGGAAGTAGGCAAGTGTGCTTTAGATAATGTACGTATTATTCAAAAAGGCATCAGCCATCTTAGTACCTTGATCAGGTTGCAACATTTGAAAATCTTTGACTAGGTTGTACCACTGGCCAATGCAGTGTTAAAAACAGCAAAATCTGGTAAGGGATTGTACAATACACCCGCATAGCATAAGAATGGATGATGGAAGAAAATGTACTTTTATGACATGTTATATCAACAGCAACATACACCTTCCTTGCCTTCTACTTAAACTTTCACATTCATGGAGTCACTTGGTATATTTCTGCCTACCCTTTCTAATTTACTCAAGCTACTTTTCTTATAAGGTTTTAATGTTATTCTATACTTTAATTTCGGCCTAATGTAAATTGAAATGACACTGTCATCAATTTAAAGGTTCATAGGTGTGTATTAGGCTAATGGCCCTGGAGCCTTTACAAGCCTAGTCCATAGGATTACCCTGGTATTCTGTCACCCGACCTTAGTTCCCAGTGCTTCTGTCGAGTAAAGCCACTGGAGTGATCCCTAGGGTGAATTTTCTATTTCCCATCCACTTATCAAGATTTCTCTTGAAGCTGGCAAGTGAGGTGCTCTGCTTAACATGTATGGGAAGTCTATTCCATAGCATGAGCAGTCTCTGGGTTATGAACCTGTCCCTCCAGCACATTCTGTTGATTGTGGTAATGAGGTTGAGGTCTCTGGAGTGTGTTGTGTGGAGGGATTGTGATTTCTTCAGATGTAGCATTTCTAACAGAGCTGGGTCAGACATGGCTTTAATTGTAAGTCAAGCAGAGATCACTTCTAATTAGGCGATATGAGACAGAGAATAGTTGGAGTTTTTTTAGTCTGTCCATATAGGACAAATGTTTAAGGCCTAGGATCCTCTTTGTGAGGTACTTTTGCGGCCTCTCCAGTTGTTACAGGTGTTTAGTGGGGTACATGCCAAATGGGGCATTGTACTCAACGATCAGCCTAATGAGGGAAACGTAGAGGGAGACAATGGTTCATATAGATTACTACTAAGCTAACTGCCCTGTTGAGCCATTTTTAAGCTTAGCAAATTATCCCTTGTAAGACTCAAACCCTGCACCTTGTGTTTGGAAGGCAAACACCTTAACCATTAGGCCACCCTCCCAACCCTGTGACATCTTTCTTCCTGGATGCAAAACCCTTAGTAATGAGATGTGCCACAAAGAAGGACTTTCTGACCACAGTGGCAATGTGGTGGTCAAAAGAGAGGTTGCTGTCAACCTGTGTACTCAGATCTCTTATAACACCTTCTGTGTTCAGTGGACTATCATCAATGTGGTAATTCATGAGAACCTGTTTTATTTCCCAAAGGAGATGATGGCACATTTTTGGCATTGAGCTTAAGGCCATAGTTCTGACACCAGTCATTGGTCTCAATGAGGCCTTCTGTAGTATGTCAACATCACTTGTGGAGTTAATAATATCTCCCAACTTGCAATCGTCTGTGAACTTTGTCTGCCAGAGTCACTTTGTGTTGGCCTGGACTTCAGAGAAGTAGGTACCAAACAGGAGAGGACCCAGGACCGAACCCTGTGGGACTCCACTCGTGACTGTTTGGCAGTCTGACTTGGAGTCAGCGACTTTCATATTGTGGGTTCTACCTGTGAGCCAGTTTGCAACCCACCTAGTGATATAGGGGTTGATGCTTAGCTTAGTGAGTATTTCTATGATTCCTGAGTGGGGAATGGTATTAAAGGCTTTGGCCAAATCAAGGTAGGCTGCATGAACCACCTTGCCTTCATCCACAGCTCTGGTGACTGACTCAAAGAGGTTGACCAAGTTGAGCAGGTATGATCTACCCTTCACAAAACCAAACTGTGTGGGATCCAGAGTTTGGAGATTCCCTATATCCTTGTTTATTAGGTCCATGATGATGCATTCCATAGCTTTGCATGTCAGACTTGTCAGGCTAATGGGGCGATAGTTCCCAGGGTCTGTAGTTGCTCCTCCTTTGTGGAGAGGGATGACTGTAGCAGTGTGCCAGTTGGTAGACACAAAGCCTGATGTGAGGCTGTGATTAAACAGGGCACACAGGTGAGGTGACAGTTCACTCTGTAATTCATGTAGAACACAGCCAGGGATATTGTTATGTCCCATAGAAGGTGTATTCTTGGCCTTGGACAGTGCTGTTTTAACCTGTGCAGCAGTAATACTGGGTGCCTGGCTATCTACTGGCATTGTGACTGGTCCCTTGGGGGGAGAGGGGGTAATGTTTGTACTGAATCTGTCTGCTGGTATATTGGTGATATCTGTTGGATTGGTATAGGGGGTAACATTGTGCAGTAGCTCAGAGCAAATCTAGGTATTGCTGTGGAGATTCTTTACATAACTGTAGAAGGTCTTGTGGTTGTCTTTACTATCTACTGCAATTCTGTGTTCATAGCTAGTTTTAGAGGATTTGATGAGGGATCTCAACTTTTTGTTGAGGCTGATAAGGGAGTTTTTCCAGTCTTGGGACTTCACCTTATTCTGCATCAGTTTCCTCCTTCTGTTGTAGAGTTTTTCTATGGCAGGGACCACTGATTGACTTTCTTTTTTTTTAGAGGAGAGCGTCTTGGTTCGGTTGGTATGGCGAGATCCATGCATTTGTGTACGTGTTCGTACAGTGCATTAGTGTATGATTCAGCAGTCATGCAACTGATCTCCATTTGCATGGGTGCAGTGAAGTTAGCCACCCCTGTTTTAAGGACCCCAAAGTTAGCTTTGGATAAGTTTTTCATGGTGGTTACCTTTGTGGGGGGTGGGGGGGTGGGAGGGATGTGGATTTCCAAGGTGATTAGTTTGTGGTCGGATCTAACCAGGGAGGAGTTGACTATTGGTGTAGAGCCCATGTTAGTAATGACCAGGTCAAGGATGTTGCTACCTCTAGTGGGAGTAAGAACGAGCTGGTCCAGGGCATTGGAATTAATGAATTCCAGGAAACATTGGGCAAGTGTATTGCTACATGAGTAGTTTTCCCAGTTAATGGAGGGGTAGTTGAATTCTCCCAGTATGAGAGTGTTAGGTTGGACCTTAATATTCTCCAGGGAGCTTAGGAACATGGAGTGTGAGTCTTGGGACGAGGTTGGGGACCTATAGCAGGCTATGACCTGAATCGCTGTCTTACCCAATGTTAGCTGCACCTGAAGTATCTCACATGCATTATGTTGGGCTACCAGTCTGAAGGTGTGCGCATCCTTTATGAATATGGAAACACCACTGCCTTTGGAGCTTTGGTTGAAGTTCTGGGGCCGAAAGGTGTGGAATGAGTTATAGCCTGGTAGTTCAGGGGTGCTTTCTGCCACCTTGAACCAGGTCTCTGTTACGGCACAAATGTTGATGTTCTCCATTTTAAGGAGTGTTTCGAGTGAGTGCATTTTGAGATTTAGAATTCTAGTGCTGAGGAGCCTGACCCTCAGTTTGCATTTGTTTGTAGCTGTTATGGTGGTAATTTGGTCTTTGGAACACTGCCTAAAAAAGGCACTATTCTGATTTTTTGCACTTTATACATCGTTTTATACAGCTTATAGTTTTAGAAGTGTCACTGACCAGCTGGTTTATACGATCAAAAAAACGTAACGCTGGATCTACCCATTTATTCAGGTCCTTAAATGAATCCACAGTTTAAATCACTATATACTGCTATAAATATTCACCCTTTAGTCTGTCTCCCAAATCTCATATGCTTAGTTTTTGATGCATTTATCAGCATATTATTCTTAATTGCAGATATGCCAGATGCAATTAGTTTGCCCATTTTAAAATCATCTACATTCAGACTACAGAGCACCTTATATGATAAGATAGATTAGATTGATAAAACCTAATAGTTATGGACCCAGGACAGAACTCCATGAAACATCCTGACAGTAACCTAGAAGTTCACCTGTCAAATAGGAGTGGACTGCAGGTGCTCAAATCTGAAGTGTTTGAAAATACAGTCTGAAAGGGACAGAATCACGCACTTTGTAGCTTAGCAGCTGCTTGTACTTGAACTTGAATATGAGTTTGAGCAAACAGCTGTTGAAAGGGAATGGCAGGAGGGTTACAATTATGGAGCGGGAGGACAGTTTTAGGATTAGGGAGCAGAAAACGGACATTTGGTTTTAGAAGCAGGAGTGGAGTTTTAGGTTTAGTAGGGAGTAGTAAGGGAGTTTTGGGGTTAGGGAGGGATCAGGGAATTTAGATTTAGGGAGGGGATGGAGGTTTAGGGAGCAATCGAGGACTTTGAGGTTGGGGGTGTGGAGGTTTAAAGTAAGGAATTGAACAGTTGGATTGGGAGCTGGGTTTAGGGTTTAGATATGGGTAGAACTATGTAGTTTATAGCATCAGATGTTGGCAAATCTATGTAGAAATGAGAGATCAGGCTAGTGGGAGTTAGATCATTTGCTTTTTCGAGCAAGTGTCAGCAAATAGGTATACAGTGAATTACTAGCACAAACGCACCTGTAGAAGACATGCCAAATTTCTATATGATACTTACCATGTCCTATTTTTAAGCCATGCAGCTATCTAATTTAGCAAGATTACATTAATACCAAGTTGTCCTTATTTATTGATCAGTACTTTGCATATTGTCCCATGGCCGTTGTGGTTAGCGGTTAGCATTGTCGCCTCACAGCAAGAAGCTCTGGTTTAATTCTTGGCTGGAGCTCCTTCTGTGTGTATTCTGCATGTCCTCTCTGTGGTGAAATGAGTTTCAAAGACATGCAGGTAGGTGCATGTGTGTATGTGCGTATGTGTGTGCCTTCTGTGAAGGTTGGGTGCTGGGCTGGCAACTCGATACCATAAAATCACCACTGCTAATCAATCTGCGGACTGGTGATCTGCTGTGGTGACCCCTAACTGGAAAAGCCAAAAGATGTTTACTTTTTTCCATATGGCCCCATGAAATGTTGAAGATAGGTCTGTATGAATTAACAACACAACATTTTAATTAATTGCTGTAATTATATTATTATACGATATCATGTTAAATGTAGTTATAGATCAGTTTTCACCATAAGCATGATATGTATACTTTTAATTTCCAGTATTTCTAGTTCTGATAATAATTTATCCAAAATAACCTTCTCCATTATTTTTCTATGACATAACAGAAGATTTATGGGTCTGTATGACTCTGTTTTTGTCCTGTTACATCATTTGCCTTTAAGATGGGCTCCACAAGTGCATGTCTCTACTGTCCCCACAATTAAATGACCTTATGGATATCATTGTAATGACACTGTATGTTTACACTGACATATATCAGTGTAATAGCACTGTATGTTTACACTGACATGCTCCTTAGGTACAGTTTGTGCAGTACTTTTCAACATGATCGTATTCAATTTCAGTAACTGAAGTTATTTAGATATTATACAATTTGTGGATCCAAACTGTTTTTGCATAAGATTTTGTAAACATATCTACAGTCTGTAGTTTTAGAGAATAAAGTTTATAATCTATATACAGTTTATTAATGTGTATATCTTTATTCCTGTACAATCTTATATATCTATAAAATGGTTTTCTACTATGCTCAATATCTTTATATAAACGTAAATTTATTAATCCGACCCAGTATGTAAACACCACTTAGCAATATCACAGTCTGATAGTGAACTTTATACAGTGTAATCATTCAAATAACATGTTTTCATGCTCACTAAACTCAGAAAATGTCCAACTGTTCCATATCTAAAGTATAGTATTCATTATGTAGCTATATTTCAGAGTTATAATCATGGGCCAACCAGAAATTCAGCCACCTAAAACTGAGCCCAGTGTCTTCCATTGCAACCTTAACAAAATAATCATGCCTTAACCAAAATCATTTTTCATATACCCTTATAAAATGTCTTCCTGAATGGGGGGTGTGGTAGTAACTCTAGCACCAAAAACATCTCTTTGCAAATTTGTGGTAATGCTGCCACCAGTTATGTAAAGCTAACAAAACAATAATGCACTCGATTGGTTTCCCTTTAAATCAGTTAAACTTTAAAGATGCAAATGGTAGAGATTAACTCTGAGCAGTTATCCTATATAGGGAGGACACTACACATTAGCAAATCATAGTAATCGGCCACATTCAGTGTTGAATAATAAAATTCTTTTGTACGAAAGAAATGTCAAGGCATGTTTAAAAAAAAATAATAGGCAAATGGTATATAATTTTCAACAAAAAATTAAATTAAACCAGAGAGAAAATGTTTTGCTCTGGTAGTCTGAAAAGTGTCAGAATATTGTGGTGGGACCATGCCTCTGGGTCTGTTAGATTGAACACAATTGTAGCTCAGGTATGCTGAATGGGGCAGCTCACCTGGGCACATGCTGCTGGACGCAGCATGACCAGCAATGCACAAAGGAATTACTGGCACTGCCAATTGCTAGTATTTTTCAGTAGAGTTATTGACATGCTTTGAGTTTTGAACCTGGATCTCTCCTTTTACTTCAACATTTATTGTTTAGTCTGTGATATTTCATGATGACTCACAATATATAAATAATGTAGCTAAAATGTCAAGTATCATTCATCTTGGGAGAAGAACAGTCTTAATAGTCTACATTGCTTTTATATCATTTATTTGTATAATATTTATATCATTTAATCTTCCATTCATACTGCTTATTATATCACTGTTCTAGGAAGGCTCTTATAATTTAGGTACTCATCATGATAAATCATCTTATCATTTAAGATGATATTTATCACATACCCATTAGTCTCTTTGTAGCTTGTTAGCATATCTAAATCTCTAATTTCTCCTGTGATAATTTGCAATGCAATAAAACAGGAGAGAAGTACGGTTAATCATTTGCTATTATTTTTTTTTCCTTTTTTGTTTTGTTCCTCAGACTGACAGAGTAAACAGAGTACATGAGGTATCTCTGGAGGTTCTCACATTCTGGCAAGCATCAGTGATTTCAATTATTTGAACTAATGCTCTGCTCCCATGATAACAAGCCATTTCAGGATTATTGATGTCTGCTAACTGCCTTGGGTTGTAAGAACATTATACTTCATCTAGCTTTCCTGATTTTGTCTGCGATTCCATACACTGTGTGTTGTTTGTTAAACATCAAAGTCCTACAACACGTAACAGCAGCATCTTGGCATAATCTTGTTTTTGTACATTGTGCTCTACATTTTGAACCTGTTTTTGTATAAGCACATCAATCTAATATCTAGATAAGATGAAGAAATGAGTATACTATTAGTCTGTATCTGAGACCTGTTTAGTAATCTGACACTAGATATGATGTGGCTGTCCTGAGTGGAAAATAACATTTGCTTAAGAGACACTTTTCTCAAATACTTTAAATTGTGCTTTTTCATTAATAGCTACAGATGTAGCTGAGAAATAGTTAAAAACTGTGAGTCTTATATGTTGTCCATACTTTACAAAGTTTCAGCTTTTTTTTTTTCTTATGTACTCCGTGGCATGAAAAATCAGTGACATTGTCACAGTTTGACATTGAATCAACATCTATAATATGCACCTGCATCTGTTAAGACACTTGCACAGCATCACCTTTTGAACTAAGCCACAGCATGGAGCTCCACATTTTCCACTCTAATTATATCCTGCCCTTTATATATTACCAATAACTTGCCAACCCTAAATCTTACATTCTATATATGCATTTTCCATAACTCTTTATAACTCATGTAATTTCTCCCATTACTAAAATGGCTGGTCTTCTCTGCTGAAATCCAGTAATTCTTCTACTCCAATTATCTTGTAATTTCTTAAATTGGCCATAAAATATCCATATTATTGAATATTGTAAATCCAATATTTCTGACTTTCATGTTACAGTATAATTTTATGTGTATACCATTCTTCTTTCTTTTCTGTCTATATTACTACTTTCCATATAAGATAAAGCTTCTATCTTTCTCTCTCTCCCTACCTACTATTACATCTATTAATCTCAACACCACTCACTATGCTGATGCAGTCTGTGTATATATCTATATGTCACTTCTACTCGTAGCTCTGTAACACGCCATATAAGTTGTTATGTAGCATCATCTTTATCTGCTGCTTTCACTATGTTGTCGTATTACACTCTGTGGAGTCCTTTTTCCTTATAGTATGTATCGTCCATAAAGTAATTTATATTTTGTACTCCAGTGGGGGTTTTATCTCTGAAAAGGGGCTTCTTTGCTCAATTATTCATTCCCAATAATGAAATGAAAACAGAACTTGCATGGCTATGTAAACAAGTAAACAATGGGCCTGGTTTTGTTATTAAATGCCGAGCATTTCATTATTCAGGTCAAGTCTGTGTCGTGCATAAATGTTATCTTGTAGGATACTTGTAAAGCAACTTGATAGTACTTCCTTAAAAAATTATCTCCATTGCAGGACTAATATTACCCTTACAAATCAACAAAGCACTATGGCAGGCTGTTGAGCATTGAGTCTTTTAAACATTTGCAGAACATAAAGCAGTCTGCTCTGTTTCTGTAGTGCTACCTTATTAAATGATACTAGCAGCCATGGTTCTACCAGAAAGATTAACAAAGAAAACAAAAACAATACAAACAACAGTATTCGTGCATCAGATTTGAGTGATATTATCTGTGAACACATTTAGTTTATAGAGAGATGAGAACAACCTCACTACCATATGGAAGAAGTTTCAAAATACCACATTTCTCATTAAAGGTGAAAATGTTAATTCGGCATATAAAATAATAAATTCAGCTGTAATTTTCTCAGTACTGTATTATGGAATTTTCAAATTGTATGATGTATTCCTGTATGACTGCAACCTTTGTCATCAATATTATTTTATTACATTGTATTGAGATAAGTTTCTATTATCGGAGCTTTTTTTCCTAATGTTTCCACTGAAAATGGGTTTTGCATCTAGTCATACTTTTCCCAGTTAACAAAAGTAACAAATAAATGAATTAATAAATAATCCACACTGTGAATGTGTTATATTGTTAAAATACTCAACTCTACTATTCAGTCCTCATTTTGTTCTAGGAATAGAACTGCAGATTCCTTCATTGCTTTTTTTCTTTTCTGAATTCAGATATTTGAAAGTGTTTGAGTTGTAAAAACAGCTCAGAGAAATATGTAGTTAATAGCTGCACAAACTCTGCTGGGCTTTTCCTAAAATCCTTTTGAGCATTTGATGCTCATATATTACACATAAAGTTTTCATATTTTCGGAAATGAGTGTATGTTATTTGTCTGCCGTCAAAGTCACAGTAATAATGCACCATTTTATTAACATGTAACATTGCTTTCTGTCTTACTCAAAGCATTGGAAAGGGTGGCTCCAATGCATGTAAAATCTCACTTGGTGGTCTTCAACAGACTGTCAATTGCACCTCCAAAGAATTTTGTGTTTTGGAACACAAGATTTGGAACTCAATACCAGAAACACTTAGTGAGCAAGCTACTTTGGTGTCATTCAAAGTAAAGTATAATTCCTTATTTCAGGAGAAAGCAATATGTAACTGTAATGATATAACGGCTTAGATCATTTTTACCTTATATTCCTTTGGTTTTGTACAAGGTCTAAAAATGTTTCAAAATTTATGCACATGAATATCAGATTAATGTCAATATATCTATGTCTGCATTTTATGCTCTGCCCTTATTCTACATCAGTTTTATCTCTGTGAACTTTGCTTTTATTTTATTATTAATTTTTTCTATTTGTTCACTCTTTGATACATGTTTTGTCTGGAGTAAGGTGACCGGTGCAGATAGAGCAAAGGTGGAAGATGAAAGATTGCAGCTCCTTGTGTGGCAGTGGCCTCTCTGGTTCCTGATGTGCATGTTGTATTTTGTGGTCCCTTTTAGTTCTTTTGGCCTGGTTGAAGGTGTGTCGTCATGTTCATGGTGTCTGAAGTGTCCATGTTGCTTTGTTTTTGTTTACTCGGGTTGTTGAACTGAAAATTGAACTAAAAATGGAAGTGTGGGGCTTCAGTTGTGAGTTAAGTGAGGTGCAGAATGGCAGAATGCTGAAATCAGACTCTTGGCTACCAAAGTTTGGTTTCAAAGACCAGTGTTGGAATTTTCCAAGTCAGAGGGAGCTGGATTGGATTTGGAAGCTGTTGATGACTGATAGAGGTGTCAGAGATGGAGCTGATGATGGTGAGATGTGGATGGTGAGGTCTGAGAGAGGATCATTTGACTGGTTGTGGCTGTTCAGCGCGATCGTGCTGAATGGAAGTGACAGACGTCCATTTTTCTGTCTGCTGGTTTTGTTTTAAATTCAATTTGGTTTGTGATGTTGCAGGATACCTGACTAGGACTTAGGATGTCGCTGGTATGGGAGAGGGTTCTGGCAGAGGTGTGAATGAAATGGATTGCTGTAGTCAGTGGATCATGCATGGCTGATGGATGCTTCTGTGCCTACTGTTGGTTCAGTCATTGTTGCTGTAAATGTTGTTGTATTTTGTTTCTGTGTTGCTGTGCTATTTTGTTTGTCCATGAGCTTGGAGAAGCAATATTTCATTCAGCTGTGTACTTGTGTATGGTCTGAATAACAATAAAGTTACTTTTGACTTTGACTTGACTGAGTATGGGTACAAGTCAGAGAAACTAATTTTGGCTAAAATAGATGCACATGCACACACACACACACACACACACACACACACACACACACACACACACACACACACACACACACACACTGCATACATGCCTATGGGTACTATGGAGGATTGCCCACTCATCTACAGCTTCTCTTTCTGCTGTGGCTAGAAACCCACATGCACAAAGGAAAGACATGCAGATTCTGCAAACCAAGAAAATCAGCCAGTAGATGAACTGGAGAACAGAGCACTGTAGTGCTGACCACCAAACCATACTGCTATTGTTTCATTTTGCATTGCTAGAAGGAGTTACAGATCTGTAGCTCATGTATATGTGAATGAGTGAATGAATGAATATTTAACAAAAAATAAATAAAAGACAGAGTAGGACAGAGAGAGAGAAAGTGACAAACCACTTTGGAGATTCTCTCTTCTCTGACATCTTTCTTATACTGCACTGATATACTATGCAAGACTACAGACATAGTTGCCATATGAATGCAGACTGCATTGGTAGTATGAGCACAAGAGAGTGAAGAACACTAAGTGCCATCATAAAATGGAATTATTTAAGAATCAGTATCAGAGTCACATTTATTGGCCGTGTGTGCACATACAAGGAATTTGACTCCTGTTTCGACGACTCTCCAAGTATAAATTGCATAACTGACTTACATACAACTATTAAAAACAAGACAAAAAATGTAAATATACATATATGTATATGTACAAAGTGCAACTCAAGTATAAGAAATACTGAAATAAACTGTGAAAGAAACATTTATTAACAATAGTAAATAATATTGCAGTACCCTTGAAGGGTTGGGAGAAAGAATAGCCAGCCTAATAAGCTGAATTAACCATTTATGAACCTGATGGCCTGTGGAAAACAAATGTTCTTATATCTGCTTGTTTTGGTGCGTATTAATCTATAATACCTGGCTGATGGTAAAAAGATATTAGCCTAGATGTGAAGGGTCAGTGATAATTTTGCCTCCCCATTTCATGACCTTAGAATAGTACAGGTCCTGTAAGGAGGGCAAATGAGCACCAATAATATTTTCAGTAGACCTGACTATTTGATGTAACCTATTTTTGTCATGTTTGAACACAGATCCAAACCACACTGGGAGGTTGAACTTCCTCAGCTGTCACAGAAAGTGCATTAACTGTTGTGCCTTTTTTGTGATGGACCATACATTGATCTCCCACTTCAAGTCCCAGGAGATTATAGATTCCAAAAGCTTGAAAGTTTCCACAACTGATACAGCAGCATTAAATGTATAGGGGGAGGGGGGTGATATTGTAGGACCACTACTAAACTGCCATCTCCACAGTTTTAAGAGTGCTCAACTACAGATTATTCTGAGTACACCAAAGGGCCAGCTGCTCAACCTCCCATCTGTTTGCAGACTCATCACCATTCCTGATGAGCCCAATAATGGTTGTATTGTCCACGTATTTAATGAGTTTGACAGAGGGGTCCTTAAAGATGCAGTCATTGGTGTAAAGGGAGAATAGCAGTGGGGAGAGCACACATACTTGAGGGGCACCAGTACTGATTGTGCGATAGCTAGATGCAAATTTCTCTAGTTTTACCTGCTGTTTTTTATTGGCAAGAAAATCGGTGATCCATTGGCAGGTGGAGGTAGGAACGGAAAGCTGAGAGAGTTTCAAGTGAAGAAGTTCCAGAATTATTGTATTAAATACAGAGCTGAAGTCCACAAACAGAATTCTTGCATATGTCCCTGGGTTGTCAAGATGTTGCAAGATATAGTGCAAGCTCATATTAACTGCATCATCCACTGACCAGTTCTCTCGATAAGCAAACTGAAGGGGGTCCAACAAGAGTGCTGTAATATCCTTCAAGTGAATTAACACTATCCTCTCAAAAGTCTTTATGACCACTGATGTCAAAGCAACAGACTGTAGTCATTCAACCCTGTTATACTGGATTTTTTGGGATTGGAATTATTGTGGCTTGTTTGAAGTATGCGGGAACTTAACATAGCTCTAATGATTTATTAAAAATATGAGTTAAAATAGGAGCCAATTGATGTTTTTAAAGGGTCTATATTATAAAACCGAAAAGACTTTACCGCGAAAGCTCACGAGCGAAAATCCCGGTAATTGAACTTGTTATTGTGGGGGGGCTGTGACCCCCACACCCCCCGCTAACCATATATTCCAACTCCGAGGTCGTACTACAGTGAAGAAAGGGCAAATATCCAATCCTCACTGTAACATGACCCTACAAATACAGTTTCGATTCCTGGCATTTTCGCTCATGTGAGTATTCGCGCTAAAGTCTTTTCGTGCATCTGATATAGACCCATTTTTAAACAGGACGGAGAAATCCCATCTGGACCTGCTGCTTTCTTACTATGCTTTCTTTTAAACACACATTCTCTTCAGAGATAATTAATGCAGGTTGAATGTGAGAATGTGTGGAAGAGAGAGAGTCATATCAGTCGGAACACTGAGACAGTTGGCAACAGTGTCATTTGCAGCCTCAGGCTTATCAAACCTGCAGTAAAAAGCATTCAAGTCATCAGCCAGCTGGTAATTAGCTGCTGTGGTGGATGTTTTCCTGTTCTTTGCAATGTTTTATAAGGTAAGGTAAGCAATGTAATTCTTAACTAATGACATTATATAATAGCATTTATCCATTCCTGTATGTGAGTGTCAAAGAACTTACCCATGGTAAGCTCTGTTTAACGACTCAGAATTCCCCCTTTTGTTCAAACCATGCCATCGGTGGGTAAGTTCTGTGATATCCACTCTCAGTTATGAATTATTGCTACAATAAATAATGTAAATGTCATGGAGCATGTTAGATATTGAAATGCAGCATATTTAATAGTCTTCATAACTTTATTTGTTCAGTTCCCTAACATGTATTCAGCGCATTTTGTTTTCATGACTAGTGATTTTATTTAGACTCATCTGCAAATCACTGTTGAATAATTTTGCACAACCAATGCATCATTAACCTGGAGCCCAGGATATATCTTCACATACAGTTTATTTCCCCCGTGCAACACAATATTCCCCATTTTACATATATAATTTAATGTATTCTCTGACTCTTTTCCCCTCATGCCTGCAGGTAATCAAGACTTTTGTCAGTTCTGAGTTCTCTTGCTGAGACCAATAGCTGGAGGAGCTATCATCAGGTAAAGGTATGTTTTACCCTACCTCCCCCTACACCAGCTAACCCAGCCTTTAGGGCTCTTCTTGTGCTGGACTACTTATGGCCCAGTGGCTGGAGGCAATGGGTTTCCCCTTCCCCAAGGATGAGGGTCATCAGGGATAGCAAATGACTCAAACGGTCCTTAACCTGGGGAACTATATGGTGGTCGTATAAAAATAAAAGTGCTTGCTTCAAATGAGGAAGGATTTGGATGCATGCATAGGACCACCTGAAGCTGGTTTCTTCCTTGTGTCACTCCTGTTCATTAACAACTAAAAACCATTAAATACTACAAGAAAAAGTATACATTTGATTTGACATTTGGACTATGTTAATGTGAAGTTGCCATCTAATGACGTTGTTAAAAAGTGGGACGTGTTGGAATCTCAGCGTTATCATGAAAAAGTCAGGAGTTTTGTGTTGGCCATGATATTTCAATACCTTTAGTTGAAAAAGAGAAAAAAAGTGTTTGAAAATTGAATTTGAGTGAGGATGCAAATAATCTGGAGAATATTCAACTAGAGATATGGAGTCTGATAGGTACAGTTTGAAATATATATAAAATGAATGACCATGGTCACTGTAGCTTAAGTGGAGATTTTTTCATGCCAGCAGGTAGCAGTGGTGTCTCTCAGGTAACAAATCTGTGAGATTCAAAACAAAGCTTTTGTGACAGTAAAGTAAACTGACCAGATAGACCTGATAGAAGGAAAAGAATTTGTAACTAAAAAGGCAGAGTGGAAAGGATTCCCACAGGATACATTAGTTATAGCAATAGTAAGACATTTGTCTGTCAGATTCAAAAGTCAAGTGTGGGAATCCCAATCCAATTATGACAGAAAGTTTGATCTGCTATGACAGTTAAGAGATATGATGGAAACTATTGCAACCTGGTAAAAAAGTAACAGCAATGGGGAAGTCAGAACTTATAGAGCATTATTATACTGAAGTAATGCTGCAAAACAGAGTATAACATGTAGCTACAGCAAAAAGTGCACAAATGCAAGCTGAAAATGTATACTGCCATTAACTGCCATACTGAAGATGCTCAAGGATGAAAAGAGTAAACTTTTGAGGCATCCGATGAAGCACTTGGTAAAGTAAAAGAACTGTCTTTGTGATTAGTGCACGTGCAACTGGAACAAAGAGTCATAAAGAAAGAGACAGATGAACTTAAGGGAGTTAGTGGAGAAACAGAGGATGAATGGGAGGGAAGAGGCCCTCTGGTCATCCCAGTAATGAGAACACATTGAAAAGATTAGACATGTGAGAGAGAAGAAGTGATTGTGAATATGATATCTGTAAGAAGATGTCCAGTCAGACTGTAATTTCCTACCTGAAGAGTGTACTAGGAGCAAACTATCTGTTTGCATGTGCTTATTGTAATGTTACCTAGCCGATAGATATCAAAAGCTAAACTGAATTGCAGCACTAGGTAAGCAAGGTCACTCCTGTGTGCCTATGTATTATTATAGCAATAACCCATGCCTGGGTGTGGGTAATGCTGGATTTACCCACGGTTGGTGTGGTTTGGTCACGAGGGTGAAGCCCAAGTGGCCAAACAAAGCCAACCGTGGGTAAATCCAGCATTACCCACACCCAGGCATGGGTTATTGCTATTATATGACATTATTTAAGAAAAAAGAATTACTTTTCTTAAATAATGGCATTGTATAATGCCTCCTTGCTGCCCTTCCGCAGCTGTCTGGTATTCTGTGGCAGTTCTGATGTACTGCGCATGCGTATGCCTATGCAGTACATCAGAGCTGTGGGCAAAAGCAACAGAGAAAGCAAGATCTCTGTTGCTTATTTTAAAGCTGTCTCGCTATGTTAAACCCATTTAACATAGCGAGACAGTTTTGGAAAAAGCAACGGAGAAAGCAAGATCTCCGTTGCTTTATACAAACTGTTTTGTTATGTTAAATGGGTTTAGCATAGCGAGACACCTTTAAAAAAGCAACGGAGAATCTCTGTTGCTTTTTTTAAAGCTGTCTCGCTATGTTAAACTCGTTTAACATAGCGAGACAGTGTTGCTGTAAGAGTTATAGTAATGGAAAAAGTCTGGGTGACCGGACCTTTTTCCATTACTATAACTCAGATTTACAACGTGCACGCTGACCAATCAGCGTGCACGTTTTTGAATATTAATGGGGGGGTTGTTGTATAATAATGTTTTCCTTTGGGTTCTATTCTTTATAGATATTAAGAAGATAAGATGTTGTTTATGCTGACTTGGCATACACATTGCATGTTTATCATGGCTCAAAAAAAGAGAGATGATACACATAGTGAAATTAATGAACGAGTCATGCTGATCCCCCTTTACTGATTCATAAGGAAAGATTTATCAAATGCAGTCAAGTATTTGTGCTAATAGGTTCCTCTGTTTTGAATACCCTGTGACTATGGTTGTCAGGAAATCCTTTTAGTTAGCCCTGCTAATTGGCAAAGGAATAGAATTAAGGTTGAAAGAGGCAATGTTTCCATTATACTCAGCAATGATCAGGCAAGTTATTGAGTACAGCACTCATTTGTGATGTATCGCATTAAACATGTCAAACAATTAATAAGATCTCAAAGGTCTCTAACCATAAAGATCACAGATCTAAAAATCCACCAAGATTGTTGTTCTCTGAACAAGCTCAGTGGCTTAAAGGAATAAAAGCCTAACAATGCTGCAGATGAGTCTGAAGTCCTGGAAAGGAGGGTGGCTGGTATTGTTTTCACAAGGGTGACTCTTTCTGGGGCAGACAAGGTGTTAACTAGTGGAGTTTGAGCCTGCTGATTCCTTGCTATTATGGTTCATTCATGTAGGTCACTAGGTAGCAGAGGGGAATTTGTCATGTGGTGGCATATGGCTCTCCTTGTGAGACAGTGATTGTGGAGCTCAGAGGAGGTTCAGGTGTGGGGGGGGGGGCTGCTCCCATGTGAGAGAAGCTGGACATCCCCCGAGGAGCAGCAATCTAATTTGTTCCCTACCACCCAGCTCTCACTGAAGATGGAATGGATGATCGCATTCCTATTCAGGAGTGAGAGAGCTGCAGATCTCTTGACTAGCCTGGGAATGCCTGGCTACCATCCTCCATAACTAAAAGGAGAATTGCAGATCAATAATGGACCCATCAGGAACGTCCTGTGAAAAGTACAAAAAAAGAGGATTTTTGTATCTCGTTTGAACAAAGTTTTGAATAAAATACCAAAAGCTTTAAATTCTAATGATGTTAACATGTTCTCTAAATGTCCCTAGAGGGCATAATATTTTTTCATCATTATTTCTAAGTGTTATTCTTTTGACAGATATTGTCTATGAAATGGAGACAATGTTTCTGTGTTTTTCATTGTTAAATATCACACCAGATAGCATTATTTACCTGTGGCTGCAACCACAATGTCAGTCTCAGTTTCATTCATATTTCCAAGTATGTGCATACTTTCTTGCTTCAGCACAAAAAACATGGTGGGTATGAGGTTCTGATCTACTCTCTGCTTTCTCTCTTTCCCAGCTGGCCTAGCAATGAAATTGTATCTGAATTTTTGGTCAGAGTAATTATACATCCCACATCACAATATGTATTGCTGCCCTTTTTGTGAACACTGGCATCTGGTTAATTCTTATGACTGTGTACTATAAGTGGCTGATGACAGTACTGATACTAGTTGAAGATATTAGGACACAGGATGGGAATCAGAAATGGTCATGGTAAACCGCAAGCTCTGTATATGCATGAAGGATGCATGGTTAGCAGAACATCTGGCATAGGATTGCTAGAGGAATCACATTCATTCCGGAGAATGCGGTATGTTCTTTGGTAGACAAGACAGCTATATACTGAATGAGCATGCTCAAGTGCCATGCATTCAGTAGATGAAAGCACTGATATGTCTCCCTTCCCATATAGAGGTGTGATACATTAAAGGGGCTGAGAGAATTTATTATTTACAAGGGTGATGTTTGTCATGGAAGTACGTGCAGGACAAGTGGAGCCCTGAAACACAAATCGTGGTGAGGGAAAATGAACACTTCTGTACGGTCATCAAGTCTGCCATTGCAAGTCAACTGTAGCTGCATATCGTTCATTCTGTTATACTTACTTTATCCTATATGTGCAGCTAATCATAGGAAACAAAAAGCCAAAGATGTATTTATTTATTTATTTTTTATTTATTTAACATTTGTTAACCCAGCAAAGGATGGTGCAGTGGTTCAGCGGTAGTGTTGTCACCTCACTGCAAGAAGTTCTCTGGTTCAATTCTCAGCTGAGGTCCCTTCTGTGTGGAGTATGCATGTCCTCCCTGCATTTGTGTGGGTTTGCTCTGGTTTCCTCCCAAGTTACAAAGACATGTGTCTGGAGCCTTTCTCCCCAGGCCTCTGCTAAAAATTAGCTTTGTTCCATGTCGGACTTTCTTGGTTAACAAATGTTAAATGAAAAAAACTTTTCACTCTGAAGAGGGAAGGTGTACAAGTCAATGCGACCTTCTCATATCTGCAGAATATTTGGAGACTTCCTTGGGCTTCTTTTTTAAGTACCACTGGATTAGCTGTGCTTCCATGAACTCAAGCTTTAAGGACCTATATGCACTACACTTTTCCCCTGGTCCAACTTGGGGGAGTTGTATTCCTATGACTGAAGGTCAATGTACTTGGTTGACATTCTCTAATATTTAACAGTGTCAGTTACACAACAGGTAGTACACTCACTGTTGGTACAGAAGGCCATAGGTTCTATTCCGCCACTGGATAGATCAATTGTTGACACTGTAGTATAGTATAAGTTGGGTACTATACTCCTTAGTTATCATCCTTCAAATGAGATGTTAAACCAAGGCCCCCATATGCATGAACTGGTAGTAGTTCAAGTGGATGCAAAAGATCCAATGGCAGAGTTTGAAAAATGAAGAGGAACATCCCTGGGCCAAATTTGTCTTATTATGAATACCACCTCAGGTCTTCCCTGAAAAGACGTGATGTACCTGGTCAAAAAAGGATAAAAACTAAGCATGTATAAAGCACTGATATCTCCAGAAGAACAAGAGACCAAATAAAATATCTCAGGATTAGTGGTGGGATATGTGCAGATATGCAGCCCAAAGATCAGCTGCTCTTAGTAACTAGCTTTATTTATTTATTTATTTTTTGTGATTTGTTAAACCAAACTATCCTATATGTGCAGCTAATCATAGGAAACAAAAAGCCAAAGATTTATTTATTTATTTATTTTTTATTTATTTAACATTTGTTAACCCAGCAAAGGATGGTGCAGTGGTTCAGCGGTAGTGTTGTCACCTCACTGCAAGAAGTTCTCTGGTTCAATTCTCAGCTGAGGTCCCTTCTGTGTGGAGTATGCATGTCCTCCCTGCATTTGTGTGGGTTTGCTCTGGTTTCCTCCCAAGTTACAAAGACATGTGTCTGGAGCCTTTCTCCCCAGGCCTCTGCTAAAAATTAGCTTTGTTCCATGTCGGACTTTCTTGGTTAACAAATGTTAAATGAAAAAAACTTTTCACTCTGAAGAGGGAAGGTGTACAAGTCAATGCGACCTTCTCATATCTGCAGAATATTTGGAGACTTCCTTGGGCTTCTTTTTTAAGTACCACTGGATTAGCTGTGCTTCCATGAACTCAAGCTTTAAGGACCTATATGCACTACACTTTTCCCCTGGTCCAACTTGGGGGAGTTGTATTCCTATGACTGAAGGTCAATGTACTTGGTTGACATTCTCTAATATTTAACAGTGTCAGTTACACAACAGGTAGTACACTCACTGTTGGTACAGAAGGCCATAGGTTCTATTCCGCCACTGGATAGATCAATTGTTGACACTGTAGTATAGTATAAGTTGGGTACTATACTCCTTAGTTATCATCCTTCAAATGAGATGTTAAACCAAGGCCCCCATATGCATGAACTGGTAGTAGTTCAAGTGGATGCAAAAGATCCAATGGCAGAGTTTGAAAAATGAAGAGGAACATCCCTGGGCCAAATTTGTCTTATTATGAATACCACCTCAGGTCTTCCCTGAAAAGACGTGATGTACCTGGTCAAAAAAGGATAAAAACTAAGCATGTATAAAGCACTGATATCTCCAGAAGAACAAGAGACCAAATAAAATATCTCAGGATTAGTGGTGGGATATGTGCAGATATGCAGCCCAAAGATCAGCTGCTCTTAGTAACTAGCTTTATTTATTTATTTATTTTTTGTGATTTGTTAAACCAAACTCTTATCTTTAAGTAAAAAAGTTTGTTGTTTTGGCATGATGTGTACTGGGCCCCCTTTCACAGTGTCAAAAGTGGTTTTAGGCTTTGCCAACAGAGTGCAAGAGTGCTCTTGCAGAAAGATAGGTGCCCATCATAAATATTGGGAGTTCTAAAAATTATCTATGTCTGGAGCTTTGTGAGGAATAAAATAAATAGTTGTTTTGAGCTCTCACTCCCCCCACTATACATTACTCTTCCTTACATTTAGCAATCACTCACCCAAGTTGTGGATTCAGCGACTCTCCACAGTTCTGCAGGCCTATATACATGAACTGGACAACTCCTGGTAGTTTATGTTGCACTGAAGTGAGCAAATGGTTGATAAAGTAGGGATAACCTATCTATGCTGTAGTTTACCCATTAGAGACATTGCCTCATTTTCCTGCCATCCTATGGTTTAGGTTCTCATGTTTTATTTTCATGGAACAAGTCCAGTGATAAAAAAAGTGTGAGCACAATCACAGCTATCCATTGTCTGGTTACTTTGTGTGCATTATAAGCCCAGATAATCATTAAGAAAGAGTGTTTTTAAGCCAGCACCATGGGATATAGGGATAAAGCCCTAACTATACTCCAAGTGACCCAGGTTTGATTAGCAGCTTGGGCATCAGAGACAATGACAGGGAGGGATAGGCATGCCCATCTTGGTTGGGAGGACACATCAATAATGCTCCCAGAGGGGAGTTATGGTCATAGGAGGGGAGTAGCCCTTGGACATTTGTGTCAATATAAAACAGGAGGGGTGACAGGGAACAGATTAGGTCATAACATTAACAAAAATCCCACAGTTGATATTTGACAGCCGGGACCTCCCAGAATGCCCTTAACATCTGTGCTGACCTCAGTCTATAATGGAGAAAGTCCGGGGGTGATGGAGCATGCAAATAGCCCTGGTGGCATACGTGGAGAACTGGGGTTGGAGTGCCTTAGTTTGAAGCAAGAGGAAACAAAAAAAGAATGAATGTGAGTAGACAAGAGTGAGAAATCAGCAACTCATTAACATCCTTCTCCTGGCTGCAGCGGGACTGTGAAAAGAGTTGGCAGTAGTATGATAAAACCAAAGGGAAACAAAAGCACCAGTGGTACTCATTGATTACACTCACTGAAGAGCTGTGTGAATCCCATCAACACAGTAGCAACAAGGAGAAGATATGTGGCAGCCTTAAAGGTCAGTGAAGCTTGTGTGCTGATCTACTTTTTGATTAAATTAAAGGTTAGAAATGGGAATGTAGGAAAGTGGTGAAAAGTTAGAAGCAAGCAGAGGTTACAATATAAGGCAAATTATAGAATGAGTATGATTGAGGTGGGGGAAAGAGGGAAGTTTTTTTTTGGGTGGGGGGTCAGACACCCATTATAGGTATGTAATATATATATATATATATATATATATATATATATATATATATATATATATATATATATATATATATATATATATGAATCTATTTTGAAAGCTCGAAAGGTCAGACTACTGAGCATGATTTTCACGAGATGATAACATCAAAACCTTGATTTCCCAAACACAAAAGTTTTACCATGATAAGTAAACATTTGCCCAAAATTGCACGGAAACGCATCACAGTATGTAAAACCCACCAAGGTGGGGGTCTACGCCCCCATACCCCCCAGTGTGAGGAGCTGTGCCCCCTGACACCCCTAACTATATATTTACCTACTCCAGGATTGAACTACAGTGGGGAAAAGGGCATGTTTCCCCATGTTGGGCAAGTTTTTACTTACCCTGGTAAAACCTTTGTGGTTTGGGAAATCAGGGTTCCAATGTTGTCGTCTTGCGAAAATCATGTTCGGTAATCTGGACTTTTGAGCTTTCAAAGTAGATTCATATACATATATATATATATATATATATATATATATATATATATATATATGTGTGTGTGTGTGTGTGTGTGTGTGTGTGTGTAGACAAGGTAAGTTGGATGGGGTAGCAAGGGAATTAAGAGGAAGCTAAGATGGTTAGGGTATTTAGTAGGACAAACAAAAGGCAGGAATGACAAAGGCAGTGCGGATACACTCAGGGATGAGGAAGGAAATGGGGAAGGAAGCTGCACAAAGGCAATGGTGATGTTGAGTACTGCAGAGTAAACAGGGACAGGTCTAGACATGAAAGGCAGGGGGACACTGGGATGGAGTGCAGGATGGGGTGCACAGCTGCACTGCCCGCCAACCAAAGCTGAGTGGAAGCTTATGACCCACGTTTGGTTCCCACACCACTGGATTATGGCTCTGATTTTAAAGCCAGTGAGGAGCAGAGATGTGACTCCACATTCCTGGAAGAGGATCTCAAGCAGGCCAATTCAGACATCCAGCTTCTTATCATTAGTATCCCCCACCATTTCCTCCAGCTGCAGGTGTATGTGATACATGTCACCTGCACTGTCAGTGCTTACCACAGGTGTTATTGAAGCACCTTTTTTCAGAAAGGCTGCTGGTAGATGCAACTGCTGCAGCTGCAGGAAGATTTGGAGATGACTGCATCAGCTGACACTAATGCCTGTGTTGTTGGTGGTGGTTGTTGTAGTACCCACTGGTGGTAGCGTGGCAGGTCTAGATGATTGATGTAGTGCTGATCTAGATGCTGCTGCATATAAATGTAAAATGAAAGGAGAGAATCAAAATTAAAACAGTTATATATTAGAAAGAATAGCAAGAAAGAGGGTGGGGGAGTGAAAAAGTGCAAACAGAGTAAAATACTGAAGGTAAAACATAACCAGAGTCTGACTACTTTACATGTATTATAATACAAAGGTCAAGAAACACCCACCCCACTATAACAATGATGTACTGATATACAACTCCTATGGGCTTCAACTCACTGCCATCAGGACCTGTAACACACTGCATTTACATAGTGAGCGACATCAGCAGTGTTAAACACTTGCAGAATGAAGGAATAAAAAGCCAGCGATATACAGCCCATATGTGACTTGGGCACAGCCTTCATCACCTGCCACCTAGAAAGCAATGCATTTATATGCTGAGCTGCATCAGCAATGCATGGAGACCCTGCATTGCAACACACATTAATGTCAAGGCATCACACACTTCAAAAAATGAAAGAGACAACAATGCACAACCCCTAGAAATCACAGCCTTTATCACCTGTTATCCAAAAAGCATTGCATTGATATGCTTAACTACATCCTTATTATAAGAAAAGCCCTCCATTGCAATGCACCTTAATGGTTTATATCACACACTTGTGGAATGAAAATTCTACCAAGTGGGAAGTTGAGCCTACTGCCTGCGTCATAGTAGGATTGTAGCACCTTAACATGTTGAGCTACATGTGTAAGTCCACGGAAGCTCACAACCACTGCCATCTTTGCAGTCAGCCCTATAGTGCTCTTATTTAATACTAAATGTGGAACTTAAGTGTCAATACTATAAACAAAAATGTGTAATACCTGTCTATCTTCATGAGGAATATGCCTTATATGGGTATTTGTGTTTATCGAAGTAAGAGGTAAAATCATAAATGTGCCAATGGGATAGGGCAACGGACATTTCCTAAAATACTTATTGTACTTGCATCAGATTATTAGCCTAGCATGATAAACACTATAATGTTATAAAACATGCCTTGCTTCTATTGTGACTATGTATCTACAGTCTAGGACACACCTGGCAAATCAAACATACCAGCAAATAAACTACTACTCTGGATATTTGATAATGTGACAGCCCTGGGGAAAACATACATATCCTAACTGTGAGTATAACAACTGGCTGCATTGCTAACATGTACAGCTCATTACCTGTAACAGGTACACTCAGTAAGGTGCTCACTGAGGCACTCAAGCCTCCTGCTGTGCAGCTGCACATTCTCTACAATCTGTTCAGGGCTTTGCAGAAAGAAATGGAAGTCCATTAGATAGTGCATGGCAAATAGTAGCAGTTTGCATTTGAAGGTTTAAGCCATGGCATACCTACAGTATATAGTTGGTGGCTGCTCTCCCATCTCAGCCTCCCACTGGCCAGCAAGGTTAAGGTTTGCCTGTTTAAGATCACTGTAATGGTGGTGGCATTGCTCACCATTATGTGGTATCCTTGTGACATAAGTAATGTTTTATGCCAGACTGCACCAGGTCTCTGCCCTGTATTGAGGCTTTTGGAACTCCTCCTCAAGGACCTTGTCCTGTAATACTGGTGGATGAAAATAGAAGATGTTTGATTTCTCTGGACACCACTTTTTGTTTTACTCTGAACTCCTTTTCTGAAGCCATATTGACAGTGAAATAGTTTGCAAACACACATATGCTTGAAAATTTGAAGTCACACCTGTTTTCACATATGCCAAGTACAATGGGGATAAGCTCATGCACACATCAGTGGCAAGGAAGCCCACTATAAGTAGTATATGATAAAGACTAAACATAGCATTTGAGATGTGAAGTACAGCAGCCCAGCTTCTTGCTATATGATGATTAGGAGTAGTGCTTGTCACTTGTAAACTTGCATCAGTGGTGCTCTTTGAGATCCCACTCATCTAGCAGCAGTAGAAAAAAGTACATTGAAATCCTTAAATGGCCATGATCAATGTGTGTTCATATTTTTTGACCAAATTAAAGGGAAGAAATGGAACTAAGAAAGGGATAAAAAGATGAAGCAAGCTGACATTGAAATATAAGGTGCAACCTAAGGAATGATTAGGAAGTAGCTGGGGTAATTTTTTTGTGCCTATTTTTTTTATAAGTGATGATAAGTGAAAGTAAGTAGTGGAAGTAAAATAAAGGTAAGAGGGTTAGGTTAGGTAGCAAGGCCAGAAAGACAAGACAGACAGGAGATGTATTAACACTATGAGGGAGTAAAGGAGACAGACAAACAGAGGACCATAGACACAGAAGGCAGAAGAACACAAGGATGCAGGTATAGGATGGGATGGTATTCCACAGCTGTTGCTGTCACTACTAGCTGAGGCCATGCAATTGCAGCAGGACTGGTACTCACCCTTGTTCTCACATAGTAAGGTTTCCCTCCACAGTCAATCTGCAAGGAAGCTCTCCAGTCTACGACACAATAGGTGGGTTAATTGAGCCTCATTACACAAAATGTGGTTGGGGAAATGGCAAATTTGTTCAAGGTCAGTCTAGCAATTTAGAGGTAGTAACTTTTAAAAAAGGAAGTACTGAAAGAAAAGACCATATTGGATGTGGGAGACACACTTTCACCTCTAAAGCAAACAATTGAAAAAAAAATGCCTGTTGAGACATTTGGATTATCAGGTCTGATTGTCCACACTTATCATTAAGGCAGTATACAATTGTGCCATTATATCTACTATATGAAAAAAAATATATAGAGATATTGTTCTTTTCTACAGTTGTGTGTGTCTATCACAAAGTTTTCTAATTTAGACAATACTACTCTAGCAGGACAGGCACTCAGACTCACTCTTACATGACCAATATCCTCTTTGCAGTCAATCTTTAAGGCCACTCTCTACTATGATACATATTAGTTCCCTTATTAGCCTATCACTGTGACCACTAAGAATGCAACATATGAACAGTGCAGAACTTGGATCATTTTCAGCCGTAGCATAACCAGAGACAGTTCATAATAAAGGACTGTGACTTGGTCTTAGTTCGTATTCATGTTATGTATTTCAGACACGTGTGCAAAACAAATTACATCGAGAATGAAAAGAATAAGGAGAGGCGAACATTTGCACCCACATCAAGAACCCAAGGCATGATCCTTTGTAGCATTAGCTGACCAAATGTAATCCTAGTTACGGAAATAGTTAGACTCTCTGCACAGCCAGCAATCTGAAAACGGTCAAGCCCTTCACTCTGTCCACCTTTTCATCTTTGTAGCAGAACATAGTGTACTGTAGCTTTCTAAGCCATGAAAAGCACTTTCAGTGTTGGTTCTTGGTGAGTGTTGTGTATACTACAGCATGAAACTCAAGCACAACAGCTGTAAAAGGTGCATAACATTGAGGATTACGAGGGGGTTGATGGTCATAACTGCTATATTATATGCTTGGGACATGTATGCCAAGAAATTTACCTTGAGAGCAAGGCTCAAAAGGTGAATCGACATCCATGTTGAAAACATGTAATGCAGTGTTATGATCAGAGACCTGATTAAAATTTTTGTAGTGCACTGATATGTATTTCTTCATGTACTACTAGTCAGAGCAAAAATCAGGAAAAAAAAAACATGAAGTATTTTGCTGGCATTCATAGCTGGTAAAGCACTTTGTGTGTGCTGTCAAAAAGACAGCAATGTACATAATGGATATATTTTTTAAGAATGTTAGGAACAGATTGTAGGCACAGCAGGCTGAAAAGAAACTGTTTTTTAGTTCTCCCACTGTAGTTTGTTGGCTGGCACTTTCATTTGTGCAAGACCCAATCTTAACAGCTCTTAGACAAGTGTTTAACATTTGTTAGGATTGGGTCTTACGCCACTCTCAGACTTAACTGAGTTTTCTTTTTCCAGCTATCAGCAGAATGTAATCTCCACACTGTGCAATACTGTTTGTTATTCACCACTGAAATCTACCATGATAGGACCTTCTACTACTGGGCTGTATAACTAGCTTGTCTTAATGCCAGTTTTGGAATATAACCTCTATGACCCATGTACTATACTGATATTATAAACTGGAAAAATTATATGATAAACATTGTTCTAAAGACTATACCAGATGTTACTTTGTGAACTAGGAAATTATGATTCATAATATTTTCCCACACAGTTTTGAAGAATGATTTTAGAGCTGATGCATTATCGTACAATTAACAATAGGAAAGTGTTTGATACTTTCTACATAATGCACATTAGTACAGATCACAGTAGGGCATTGCTTGAAGATTGATTAACAATGGACACAATTATTAGATATGTACTTAAGGTAATTGTTTTTTAGCAGCTGCAACTTAATACGAGTACAAAACTTAATAGTTTCCCCAGTCTATAAATTTAAAAGTAGTTTAGGAGATCTCTTTCAGAGGAGTAGGCTGTAGCCCAAATGCTTGTGCAACAAAAGGGCACTGATAACCAATAAATATAGGACAGTGGTTATGATGAGCTTACAATTAGCTTTAAGGAATTTCTGTAGTGCTGAGATGTGGCTATCAGGCGCAGATTCACTAATTGTAGAAGGAAACAAATTTGCATTGCTGTACAATCCTGGAAAAGATACATACTGTCATAGATAAAGAGAAAGGGAGACTTGAATTGGAAAGCTGAAATCTTAGCAGAAAGGATGGGTCTGCAATATGTGTGAAGGTAAATAGAGCACTGGTAATTCACAAATCTAAAAAGCCTGTTATTTAAATGTCATTCACTATACTTTTCCTGTACCTACTCTATGTAATACCTTCCTAAATACTTTGAAACTATGAAACCAAAGAATTTATGTTGTTCTCTGATGCAAAATGATATTTCAGTTGTGTTTCTCTTTACTTTGATTATAACTGTGAACACACTGTGTAGCACAGACATATTTAATTGTATTTCTTTGCCTCATTTTGATTTTGAATTTGATTTTAACTGTGAATAACACTATGTAATGCAGAGCTTTTCTCCTCGGGCCTCCACTGAAAATGGGCTCCCTGAGCCCAGGGGACCTCCCCGGTCATGAAACTGAAATTAAATAAATAAGTAAATAAATAAATAAATTCCCTTACTCTGTGCATCCACAAGAAATTATGAAGTCATAATCATAGATTATGAAACTATGGGGAAGCAGACATTTTGAAACTAATGTTTATAGTATTACTAAGTATAAGCACTTTAAAAAAATGCCACTTATAGAAACCAACTGATTCTTTTTTCATGCGAATCCAGACTAGCTTCTCTGAAGGTCCACTGCCTACAGACAAAAGTCATACAAAAGGGAATGCTTTAAAATGTTCCTTATATGCCAGTGTGAATGTTTGTACTGTAATATGCTTCCAGAAAAAATCATTTCATTTTCCTCTAGACTGAAAGAAAAATCGAAACAAATAAAATGAGAACATTTTCATTATGCTTTAGTTTACAATACTAAGTCAAATATAATTCTGTCTATGTGAATGAAACTAGCATAAAATCAAGTTAGTCTGTGCAATTTTGCTGGTATTACAGTTATTCTGCATGATTACGGGAATTTATGTAAATGTAGGGACAAACGTTCCTACCACCCATAGTGCCTCTATTGCTCTTCAGAATTATAGCCTTGCATAAATGATTTGCAATCAGATATCCATGTGACAAATATCATAGTGAAGTGGCCCTCAATCAAAGCATCTTTGCTTGAATGTTTTATTCTCATTTGCATTTCTTGAGTTAATTCCTGACTGCTGGCTGTAAATATATTCATAAGTCAGATGCATCCCTGTCTGTGTTTTTTAAGGTAAATATTAATTAATGTAATGTGTTCTCACAGTATGAACCCTTCCAGTTAAGTTATAGCCTGCTGGCAGCTTGAAGCTGCAAATTAATATGTGTGTTATACAACGAGCATGCCTAGATGGAATTTGGATGGCAATCTATGACACTGAAGAAAGATAAAAGGGATTTGTTTGAACTGGAATGATCATGACTGACAAATATAATTTATAAACTAGAAATTACTCATAAATGTATGCAAATAAACTCAAGAACTTTTTTTGTGGTAGTCACTTGCAAGCTGAAAGTAAGGAGTCAGAAATTTCTCCTCTTCTAACTGGTAGAAACTAATTTGGTGTTAATGACCAAGACATTGTGACTACTGAGAGAGACCTGAGGGGACAGAAGGCACACAGACAGGGGGGAGAAGGATGGAGAATAGGGGGGTGGGAAGTGCAGTGAACAGTAACAATTTTTTATGAGAATTGTCTTATTCTGTAGCTGTAAAGGCAATTTTCTTCTGTTTCTTCTGTCATTTGCTTGTGGCTGCTTATTATCACTATCTCTTCTATCTTTTTCATATGGAGGGGCATCTGGCTCTACCATTGCATGACTATCTGTACATGGTAAACACACCTTCTGTGCTCTTATTAATATCCAAAAGGAAGATTTATGTGCAAATGAAAGGTTATTTGATTTCATTGCATTAGCATATTTTAAGTTGCAAGCAGCAGGCACCTTGAATTAAAGCCTGTTGCAAATACAGTTTAATGATGGCAGCAGCTGCTAGCATCCTTTTTATTTTCTAAGTGTAATCATAGCTATAATGCAAAGAGTTTTGGATTTAATGGTAAATAGCAACAGAGTGTACATGATTGCTTTATAGCTATCTGAGTAGCTCTGCCATGTTGGATTGGTTAATTATCATATAATTCAGCTGCTTATGCTATCATTGTGTAATATGGAGATGCTTCTGCTGCCAATAGCATATTCTGCTGTTTACCTTCATTTTATAGGTAAACAATAAGTGTAGAGCCATTTCATGAATACGAAAAAGCTTGTTATTGTGTACACAGTGCCCAGTGTACATGATAGCTGCACTTAGAATTGTTGTTAATGAATCTGGCCCTACATCTAACACCTACATAAATCTTAACAGCTAACCTAAGCACCTAATCTTCCTACCTCTTTAAAAATAGCATTGCTACTGATAACACACAAAACTAAATATAACTGCTGCATAAAATATACTGCATAAAATACCTAGCCAATTACCTTTACTAACATTCAGAAAAGTCCACCTTAAATAACTCTTACATAACTGCCCTCTAATTCTCTTGAAAATCTTGAAAACATTCCTTTTTACATTCCTTCAACTTCTCATCTCCTGACACTGGGGCTACACCATCACACTCACAGAAATTAAATATACTAACTCCACGGTCACACAACTATGAAAAAACAAGGAGAACAATGACTTTTACTATAGTCTATGTTCCTCAATTTGACTATAATATAAAGCGATCAAGTTGCCAACAAAAACATTCACACTGAAAACTGCTGACAATTAAATAGACCAGTTATGAAAAGAATGCTTCCCCATATTAACATACACACGCACACACATACACACATATATGTATATATATATATATATATATATATATATATATATATATATATATATATATATATATATATATATAGGAACATTTCACAATGCCGAAATCCTGAAAGATCAAATTTCATATAGCCGAGACCATATAATAGAACTTTCGGAATCCCGACATTGTGATCAGATCCTGCCTCTTAAACTTGGTTGACTTTTTCGAGACAGTCACCAAGGCCATTGATGAGGGAAAGGCAGTCCATACAGCCTACCTCGACCTGGCAAAGGCCTTCGACACAATACCCCACTCAGGTATCATCGAAAAACTCATCAGCTTGAATGTAAACCCATACATCACAAGATGGGTTGCAAACTGGCTAAGTGACAGAACCCACAGGGTCAGAGTTGCTGGAGCCATGTCAGACTCAAAGCCTGTCACAAGTGGTGTCCCACAGGGCTCAGTCCTGGGTCCACTCTTGTTCGGCATCTACTTTTCTGAAGTACAAGCAAACACAGGAGGGTTATGGCTGACAAAGTTTGCAGATGACTGCAAACTGGGCCATAGTCGAAAACACATCTGACACAGATATCCTCCAGAAGGGCCTCACAGAAACGGATAACTGGTGCCAGAGCCATGGCCTGAAGTTAAACGCCAAAAAATGCATAGTCATACCCTTCGGGAAAAACAAGGTTATCCCTAGCTACCATATAGGTGGCAATCCACTGAGCACAGAAAAAGTCATCAGAGATCTGGGGACCCAGGTTGACAGTAGCCTTTCGTTTGACACTCATGTTGCTAAAGTAGTTAGGAAAACCTTCTATATCACCCACCTGATCATGAAGGGATTCACATCTAGATCAAGGGAGGTCATCGTCCCCCTGTACTCATCACTCATTAGAACTATGATTGAGTACAATGCCCGTTCGAATGTATCTGACCAGACACCTGCTGCAGCTTGAAAGGCCCCAAAAGTTCCTCACCAAAAGGATAAAGGGTCTCAAAATATGTCTTATGCTGCCCGACTGAAAGAACTCCAGCTCTATTCAGTCTCATACCGCTTGCTCAGAGGTGACCTGTGCCTGACATATAAGGCCATGTCAAACCCAGATTTGATGAATATGCTTCACCTCAAAAATCTAGATCCCTCAGAACCACAAGGGCGGGAGACTTAAACCTTGACACGGTTATAAATAGAACATGCTGGAGGGACAGATTCATCACCCAGAGACTCCCTATGCTGTGGAACAAAATCCCGGTACATGTGAGGCAGAGCACCTCTCTGGCCTTGTTCAAGAGGAATCTTGACCAATGGATGGGAGATTGCAGATATACCCCAGGGATTACTTCAGTGTCACTGCTTGACAGAGGCACAGCAAAATGATAGGCATAGTTTTTATTCAAACTAAAGGGGTGGCGAAAGCCACATAACTATGGGCTAGGCTTGTAAATGCCCTTGGGCAGATAGCCTAGTATGAACCTATGAACCTATGAACCTATGAACAGAGATCTGCATAAAGTGCGGAATGGAGATTTCCCTTTTCCTTGCTGTAGTGTAATCACAGAGTTGGAATATTTAAGTAGGGGGGGATGTGGGGGGTGCAGGGGGGCTTGCCCTCCTGCACAGACATTTAAATTGTTGTTTTTTTTTTTTGTAATTGTTTCAGAATTTCGGTATTGCGAAACATCGTTCATATGGTCTCGATCATATGAAATTCGATGTTTTGGAATTTCGAGATTCTGAAGTGAATATATATATATATATATATATATATATATATATATATATATATATATATATTTGTGTGTGTGTGTGTGTGTGTATATGTGTTTCTGTGAGATATATATGTATATATATACGTGTGTGTGTGTGTGTGTGTGTGTGTGTGTGTGTGTGTGTGTGTGTGTGTGTGTGTGTGTGTGTGAATCAGTACACAAAATCAAAATCACACATCACTAAGTCATATCCCGTAGTGCCAGCCATAAAATATAGAATTCCAAAACACAGAAACTCAAAACCAAGTACATATACATAAAAATAAAACATCTTTTAAACAGGAGGACACTTCACTCACCATAGCCCCTGCTAATTATATACACCAACTACAAGATCATAACACAGAGGAGATAGGCTGAAGTTTCACTTCTGCCCTGTACCAAGATCTTGCAGAACCAATTATAAGCAGTTTTTAAAATACTGACACGTTGAATGATAATGCCAGTAACAAATGGGTTTGACATTCTGAGCATCTGATGCCATGAATGAAACCCATTTCTCGTTCGCTCACTCTCTTTCACTCACTCTCTCTCTCTCTCTATATATATATATATATATATATATATATATATATATATATATATATATATATATATATATATATGTATATATATATATATGTATATATATATATATATACATACATATATATGGGTCTACTTTACATACCTGAAAGTTCACATAACTGAAGACCATATAACCGGGCTGAGAACACCAAAACTGCACATGAATGAAAGATCACAAAGTCGAACTTTTTCCCACAGTAAGTAACCACTGGGCCACAAATTCACAGACAGCACACTGCACCATCTACAAACTACCCAGGTGGGGGGTGCTCCCAATGTGGGGGCTGCATCCACTCCCCCTAACTAAATATAACAACTCCAGGATCGCACTACAGTGGGGAAAGGGTAAATCTCCCCTTGCTGGCTCCGTGGTTACTTACCATTGGAAATAGTTTGGTTTTGTAATCTTTTGTTCATGAGAGGTTTCAGAGCTCTTGGCTCAGTTATATGGTCTTCAGTTATGTCAATTGTGGGTATGTAAAGCAGACCCATATATATCTATGAGTCCACTTTGTAATTTCAAAATTTCACAACTTCATCGCTCTAAATACCGAAGCTCAAAACATCAAAGTTGTGGAATCTGGGAACCTGTCAATGGAGATTGCTGTACAGTGTGGAATGAGAACTTTACTATTCTCCTCATCTTTAGTGCTATCTCGGAGTTGGTATATTTAAGTTCCAGGGGGTGTGGAGGGTGCAAGGGGGCTTGCTGCTTTTAGATTTTTGTGTATTTTTTTTTCATTTTAAGATTCCACAGCTTCTGTGTTCTGAGGATCAGTATTTAGAGCTTCGAGGTTGTGAAATTTTAAAATTACAAACTGGACTTAGATATATATATATATATATATATATATATATATATATATATATATATATATATATATGTGTGTGTGTGTGTGTGTGTGTGTGTGTGTGTGTGTGTGTGTGTATGGAATGGTTGCAGCAAGCATTTATCATTTTACTTTTTTTGATAATTTCTATTTGGTGGTTAAAGTGGTTGAATTATATTACAATAGAAACCCAGCAGTTTGACTGTAATATACTTCAGTACTTTTTCTCTTACTCTGCAGTTGTGTGACCATGGAGTTAGTATGGTTAATTTATGGTGTGTGTGCGTTGGGTAGTGAACTCATGTAAAAACTAAATTTTAAGTTTTTTTAGATGAACACTAATGTACCACATTGTTTACATTTGTGATCACTTGAGTTAGACGGTTAATTATTGGCATTTGATTACTGGAAAAGTCCGATATAAGCCCAATTTCAGTGGAAGGCCTGGGAAAAAAGCTCCAAAGCATTACAAAACATGTTAAGAACAATAATTTTACAATCTTCAAAAATAACTGTTCACTTTCTCATTATGTATTAACTACTAGTCTGGTAATGTGTTTCATAAGTTACATTTTGGTATTTTCAAGGAGATATGAGAAGGATGAATATGTCTCTTGAATGCACTTCTTGGCCTGATCATTGCTAGTTATACCCATTGATTGAATTATTTGTACTGTCAGCTTTTTACATTGTCGTATTTTTTTCTAATGCCTTTTTCATCTGTGGTTCACTTGGTAGCACTCTAACATGGTTCACTGCCTAAGGAAAAATGGAAAATTTTAATTAATGCTACATTCTCTAGTGCAAATAAGGCTAGCACTGGTGTACAGTCATCAGCATTCTAGATAGTCCTTACTGAATAAACTCAAAGTGTCAAGTAACTTTCCTTGTAGTACAAGATGTAAGTACATTGATCCTAGAGAAATAAAACAGCTGGTATGAGTTTCAAATATAGTGAAGTGGTCATTTTAAAAGGGGAGTTTGAATACATATTTACACAAATTATGTGATAGCATTTTGTTTCTGTTTAAAAAACAAGTATTCCCAGTTTTGCTAACAACATGTGATTAGTTGTATGTCCATGTTAACATTATTTGCAGTACATACATTCCTGATAATGTGTGCCAGAAATGAAAGCTCCTATGTGTTAAGGAGATATGAGAAGATGAATGTGTCATTGTCATGCACTTCTTCCTCTTGTCAGTGCTAGTTATACCCTCTGCTTGAATCAAGTTTTCCTTTCAGCTTATTTTCTCTGTCATTTTTTATTACATTTTTTCTTTAATGCCTTTTGCATTTTCCCTTCACTCAGCAACATGCGAACAGGGTTCAATGCCTAAGGAGAAAAGGAAAAAAAAATAAAATGGTTAAATGTGGCTGCCTTAAGTAGTAAAAATAAACCTGGCACTGGTGCGTGACTGTCACACTTTGAATATTACTCAGTCAATCAATTCAATGCATCAGATAACTTTTCCTGTGGCACAAGGTATAGATCCATTGATAATAAAGACTAAAGACAGCTGATGCAGGGGGTTCAAATCAACATACCTTTATGGAAGGGGTCAGAATACCATTTGTTAGCACATTTTATTTATAGACATCACAGTCAATGTACATCATTATCATATCTCTGTTTATTGCAAGAAATTGGTCATTATTACTTGCTTTAGAAGCCCAATATAATATGTGTAAATTGTGTAGTACATGACATTGATAATATATAATTTAGATTATACATGCATAGGGATGAGGTGTACAATACTTTTGCCATAATTACTGAGTTATCACATATCATAACTATGTGTTTATGACAGCATGTGTTATGAAGTATATATTTAACCTTACCCATCATGTCTTACTCAGGTCATGCAACTGCATGCATCTGAGATGCATTTAGAAACACAGTTAATGCCTTTCACATAGAAATGTAGTCTCATGACTTAGCAAAGTTACAGACATACAGGCATCTCTTTATGTGTACAGTCAGTTTTAAAATTACTATATATATAATTAGTATGTTAATAATTACATTTTCCTGTGGCATTGATAGTTATTCAGCAAAGTTTAACATTCTATCCTTTATTTTCTCTTGGGTTCGATTTTTATGTGGTACTACTCACTCTAAGCAGTGTTTAACTACCGGCACACACCAATAAGTCTCAAGTCATAACATTTTTACTCAAACAAACCATGATGATAATCAACACCATAAAGCATATCAGTGTTTAACATTGGAAGATGTCTCAAAGTTTTGAGCCTTACACATGGACAAATTTCAATGCCACTTTAACACCTTCTGTGATTCATGATGTACTCACTGATAGTGTGTGTGTGTGGCAAGCCATTCTGTGCTTCCAATTGCACAAATACATTTGGCAATACTGTGCATCTTTGTACACAAGCTGTTACACATAAGATCTTAATTGGGCACCAGTTCAGATCTATATTTATGGCTTTACTGTTGCAGAAATGGCTAACAATAGTATAGATATGATGTCATTCAAAGCACAAAAGTGGGGAGTTGAGGAGTCCAGGAATTTTTTATGACCCTCTTCATAAAGCATTGCAGCCAGAGGCTACTCAAGGGGAATATTTTGGGTCTCAGTATAAGGCTGAGGCTTGGAATAGCTTGGCCAAGGTTGTCTCAAGGGCAACTGGCATCCCACACAATGAGGAGCAATGTTGTCACCACTACAGTGATATGAAGAAGTGCGCTGATGGGAGGATGAATTTAGGACTGCAAACAACCTTCAATAGTGTAAGTATACTCACACATAACCTGTCTGTGGTATGACATTAATTATCTAACTAGACAAGGCAGGATTTCATTGTGTGCATGTAGTGTGTGTGTGTGTGTGTGTGTGTGTGTGTGTGTGTGTGTGTGTGTGTGTGTGTGTGTGTGTGTGTGTGTGTGTGTGTGTGTCTTTTTCTACTGTACAGCTCCACCAGAAATTGCAATAAACTGTGAGGCACTTCAGGAGAGACTAACTCACTTCTGAGAGGTGTTAGGTAAGTATGCGACTGTTCTGATTATAAGGCACAGACATTTTCTCAGTCCAGTACTGTATTTCATTTTGAGCAGACATACGTTAACTTTAATGTCAAGCCTAAATGCCTGCTCCAATCGCTCTTGCTGATTGCATTAGGCAATGAGTACATTAGACAAATTGTGAGTGGATTCAATAATGTCAAACAGATATTTGACTTTTTTTTACATGATAACACTTTAAGATATTTTAACTTCAATAATGCATGGCATTAACAATTCAATATTTACAATTACAGTTATTACATTACAGATAATCTGACAAGGCACAGTGAAATATCTGATACTATTACTCATATATACCATTGTGATAGACTGATTTTAAGACACATTCATGCCTTTCCAGCATATCTGGATGTGGCTACGGTGTAGTTATGTATTTCTCACATCATTTTATGTATTGAACTAATTAAGTAATGTGATAAGCCATTGATCTAATTCTCTATTTTCTCTTCCTTGTCCTTTACCTCTCCTGTTTTTAAACTTTACTGATGAAAACAAAATGGCAATCTCCACAGGGAAGTAGACTGACCACTGGGATTCAACCTGCCATACCTCCACACGTGGCTGCCTCAGCACCACCACAGGTAGCACAGACATCTAGCACAACTGGGTTCACAACCTGTTAGTGTTGCCTCCACAACTTCTTCCCTATCTGCTTCACTTGTGTCTGGTAGCGCTGCTCTGGCAGCTGGTATAGTGGTACCATTCAGAAGTGGTAATAGTGGAGGTGGTGGTTTTGTCACCAAACAAGAGCTGACAGGGCTAGTGGAGAACATAATGGAGAGAGGCCTCAGTGTCCAAATCAGCAGTTCTAAAAAGGTCCTCCATCGGATTGTAAAAATGATGCCACATCCATCAATGATGCAGTTAGCTGAAAAAGTAGACGGTGATGGCAGATCTAAGGGTGAGAACTAGAATCTCACTTTTCTCCAGCTAGATGTGGCCGCACCTCTGAGCTTCCCTGCCTTTCACCAATAATGGTGTCCCCCAACCTTTTGTCTCAATCACTACCCCTGTCTGTCTTGTATGTCCTATTTGTCTGCACCTGCTACCTATCCTAACCTATGTACCTGAACATCTCCTTCCTAAACACTTTCCCCAACATTCCTCTCTGCAAAAACAAAAAAATTAAATAATAATAATAAAAAATGTCTTTCAGATTCTCCTGGTATGGGTTTCCACAGCGGATCACCAGTCCATTGATTGGCAGTGGAATTCTTACAGAAGGCACACATGGACACACACACACACACACACACACACACACACACACACACACACACACACACACACACACACACACCTACCTACTGCATGTCTTTAAAACTCATTCAACCACAGGGAGGACATGCAGACTCCACACAGAAGGTGCTCCACCTCAGAACTGAACCAGAGAACCTCCTGCTGTAAGATGACAATGCTAACCACTGCACCACCACAGCTGATTAATACTACTACTACTACTACTAATAATAATAATAATAATAATAATAAAAGGGGCACCTGCCCCCACCAAAAAATTACACCCCATACATAGCTCTCCACTTTACCTGTGCATCATCTTGACACAGTTTGTTCAAATTGGCCACACAACATTATTCTGTTGTTGTCACCCATCACTGGTGTGGTGACTCTCAAAGTCATGAAATTGTGTGTACAGTTGTACATTTATGTTCTTAGGAAAGGAATAGATATGTTGCTTTTCCACTACCCTCCTGAAAATTCCAATATTCTTTCCCCTCTGTCCTATCCTCTGCTTGCCACCTTCTCTATCCAGCACCTCAGAAGAAATACATTTAACTTTACACCCCACTCCCTTTGCACATTATCCCAGTTTTAATACAAACATTCTCTCTGCAACACACTGATGAGGTCATTGTGCTAAAAGTGCAGACTTTCTCCCCTTAACAGTTAGACTTCTCTTGAGTGTGTGCTAATACCATGCTCTTTTGCTGGTTTAACTTAATAGATAACAGGTGCAATTCTCATCATGTGGAAGCATATGCATGTGTGCCTGGGAGTTGTAATGACAGGTAAATAACACTTCAGTGTCAAATGTGCTTTGCACACAGCTCCCTCTGAATATTATTGCACTTTTAACACAAACATCCTCTCTACAACACATGGATGAGATCATACTGCCACAAATGCGCCCTCCCCTTAAGCATCAGACTTCTGTTGTGGTGTTTGCAGCCAATATTACCCTCTCTAAATTGTGTAACTAGATAGGCATGAGGTTCAATTGCACCCATGAGAACATTGAGTGTGTGGCTACAATGTCAAGTACATATAGTTTCCTGAACAGACATGCTGTATCAACTTCTAGTGATGGAAAAATCTTAACCCAGGCAAGTATTCCACAAGCCCCTTATCCCAGTTTTAAAACAAGCATCTTCTCTGCAATACAGTGACGGGGTCATCCTGTCAAAAGTGTACTCTCTCTCTCCATAAGAACTAGACTTTGCCTGTGGTGCTTACTACTAACAGTGTGTGTTCCCTAGATGGTATAATTGGATAGGTAGAAGTTCAAATATGACAGTGGTAGACTTAGGTGTCTGTATAGATCTATAAACATGGAAGTACGCTTTCATCAACAGATATGCTTCATCCATTTCCACTCTGGAGAAAACTTTAACTTTAGACAGAGCTCCCTCTGCAGTTTATCCCACTTTTAACATAAACCTCTTATGTGCAACAGACTGATGAGGTCATCCAGTCAAAAGTGGACTCTCTCCCCTTATGAGTTAGTGCTTATGGCTCACACTGTCCTATCTAGATTCTATAAATAGAAAGGTAGGAGGTTTAAATCGCACAGTGGGCAGATTCTGTGCCTGGCTTCAATACCAGTTACATATAACATCATCAACTTGTACTCAGTGGAAGACTTTAACATGTGAGAGGATGCACGCATTCCTTAATCCCACTTTTATCATAAACATCTTCTATGAATCCCACTGATGAGATCAGCATGTCAAAATCACACACTGTGTCCTTACAACTGAAAGTTCTGCTGTGGCACTTGCACCTATATCTGTGTTGTATAAACAGATAAGTAGGTGGTTCAAATCCAGCACTAGATAGATAATGTCAGTGTATGTTTTGTCATGTACAATTCTATCTGTGGCAACATCACTTATGTAAAATTCCACTTATGTGAGATGTTTTGCTTGGCAGAGCATTACCCAACAGATTTGCATTACTCCCAGGCAAAAATATTTTATGCTATCAAAACACAGCCACGTAAAAGTGGTTATATGAGTTACTCTGTAGTGCTGTCTGTTGATACTGCACTCTCTAGACTGTGTAACTACAGAGGGAGGAGGTTTGAGTCTAGTAGTGATGGACTACTGTCCATGTTCTTTTTCCTGAGGTGCTGTGCAGAGAATTGCATGCACTATCTGTAGCTGTGTAGTGTTACTGTGCACTTCAACCTCCTTCATACAATTTTAGAAGAATATCAACACAGGGAAGAATGATGATGTCATCCATTCAAATGTACTCTGTCAAAACTGTAAAATGACATATTGTGTAGAATGTGTGCTTCAGACAGTGGTCTGTACCTTGTGATCTTAGGTGGCATGTTCAAATCCAGCCATTACTCCAGAGAATCACTTATGTCTGTATGTCTGTGAAGGTGCCAGTAGGTAACACTGTTGTCAGACAGCTAGTTGTTGTGTACATATAGAGATGGAGATTACAGTTTCAATGATTTCTTGCTCTGTTTTACACAGACTTGCTTTGTTTGAAAATGATGATATGATGGGATGGCATTTGTCTTTCCCAGGAGAACTACTAATGCTTATTCTGTGTCATGAGGATGTGGCACTATGTTCTGCAAGCTGGTGCCTTAGTAACACATGTTTTCAAATCCATGATTATCCACACATTGTGCCTGATTGTCATTCTTCCATCACAGTGATGACTGTATTGTGCACCTTGTGTGCCTGGGTATACCTAGCAGCAGGCAATATTGTCTGAAAAATACACATACAGCAACATTATTTTAAAGAAATGAGAGGCACAAAACTCCCTTGCTGAAATAAAATAATGTCACTGCTTCAAAAACAAAAATATCTCACATTTGTGGCAAGAATGGTACTGTGTCACATTCATTCTCTCCAATATCATGTAGCTTCTGTTGTCACATAATCAGTTGTCCAAAACCCACATTGGCTGACTTTAAACACTGCATACCCTACTGCTGTTATGAATGAATGAAATCCACAAGTGTTATAATGTGCACAATTATACTGGGAGAAACCTCCACAAGCACTTTTATCTCATGCAAATTGCAACACAATGATATGATGCAACAACTTTGCATAGATGTAGTCTCACAGCTTTGGTAAGACTTCCGTTGTGGGATATGGGATTCATATACATGTTTATAGTTGGTGGGCTTGCATAGTTTGCCGTTCAGTTCTAGCCAATGACAACATTCTGCTAATGCATTGATGTTACATAAACACTGCATGCAATTGTTATTCTCAATTTTTATTTATTTGTTATTAATGCAAATATTATATTTTTTGTGTTCTTTAGATGCTGCTATGGTAGTGTTCACTGCAATGTCTTGTGAGCATGCCCAGTATAATCCTGTATTATATGAGCTCCATTTACAAATGCAGACTTTGAAGTACTGCAGTGTCATCAGATCCATGTTGTCATTTGTTACTTGTGTATTTTGATTGCTGTTATATTACTGTTTATGATGCAAATGTATATGAAAAACATACTTGTCTAGGACGTGTCAGTGTACTATACCCCCTATCTATAGCTGTCCAATGACAAATGTTAAACATGTTCCTATACAAGTCATGTTCAATAACTGCACCGTATATGATATAATGTATCTACAGTCCTTGCTAACTATTATCTCAACTGGGCATGTTATTATTAATATCGAGTTTACATTTTGTTTCAAGATGGCAACATCCAGTGTGGCTGCAACTGCTGTAGCTCATCAGGAAAATATGCAGTACATGTTTAATTTTATGTCTAAATTAAAGGAAGTAGCAGGATCAGATGAAAATACATATGTAAAATTAAATTATATCAGAGATTCTCTGCTAAAACATCAGCTATTAAGCTCTTCATGTGAAAGGCTTGCTGAGTTATTCTCTGTGGGGCTTGTGAGACCTACAGCATACTATGAACTTTGCAAGTTAGGAATTATGCTCAAACATGGTCCAAAGTGCTATGTGCAAGCAGAGTCAACTTTTACCAGTTACTGAAGGAGGAGAAGATGAAAGAGATGTGAAAGATCACGAAAATGCAGATCCCAGGCTGGAATCACTGCCAGATTAAAAGCTAATCCCTACAAGCCTGCACTTCCATCTATTTTACTAGCAACCGTTCACTTCTTAGAAAACAAAATGGACTACCTGACTACTCAGAGCAAGGCAAGAAGCTGTTGTGCACTTATCTTCACAGAGACATAGCTAAATTCCAGCATTAATGATAGTGCAGTTTATGTGGAGGGGCTATCATTATTTCAAGCAAACATCACAGAGTCGCAGTGGAAAATCTGGGGGAGGGAGAGTCTTTATTTACTTCAACAATAACTGGTGTTCGAACTGCGAGATGGTTTCTGCTCTCAGCTCTGATAATATGGAGTACCTGTTGCTAAACTGTAGACCATTCTACTAGCCTAGGAAATTTAATGGAGTCAGTATCACAGATGTATACATTCCTCCCGGTGCTAATATAAATGAAGCACTGACAACATTATACCAGCTGATCAGTGAATTACAAAACCAGAATTCAAACCGCATTCACATAATAGCAGGAGACTTCAATCGGGCCATTCTGAGGTCAGTTGTACCACATAACTATCAGCACGTGGATTTTGCAACTAGCAGTGAGAACATATTGGATAAGGTCTATACCAGTGTCAGACTAGCATTTAAGGCAGTGCCTCGCCCACACCTGGGAAACTCAGAACATCACTCTATAATACTAGTTCCAAAGTATAGACCATTATTAACCAGAGGGAAGCCATCCAAGAAGCAATTAAGGATATAGCCAGAGGGAGCAGTCTCAGCACTTCAAGATTGTTTTGAAAGTACAGATTGGAATGTGTTCAAAGTGGCAGCCACCGTAAACCGGCACATCAACCTAGGTGAGTACAGAGAGTCTCTGATGGAATATATATCAAACTGTATGGATAGTTTGACAATCAATAAGAGCATCACCATATGGGCCAACCATAAACCCAAGCTTACAAGTGGGTGTATGAGCTTCTGAGACCACGCAATGCTGCTTTTAATTCAGGAGAGTGAATCTAAATAAGGGTGTGAAAGTTGCCAAACATGCCTATGATCAGAAACGTCAGAGTCACTTCACAGACCTAAAAGACTCCAGCCATCTGTAGCAAGGAATTCAGTCCATAACAGACTACAGGCCCTCATCTTCTCAGTGTGATGACAGCAATAAATTTCTCAACAAGCTCAACTTATATTTTTAGCCAATTAGAGGAAAAGAACAACACTACAGCAACAAAAGTCTTTACCAGCCAGGACAATGAAGTGCTTTGTCTCAATCCAGCTGATGTTCACATGACCTTACACAGGTTAATCCCAAGGAAAGTGACTGGAACTGACAACATTCTTGGGTGGGTACTCAGGGACTGTGCTGATCATCTGACAAATGCACTCACTGATATCTTTAACACTTCTTTGAGTCAGGCCACTGTACCCAAATGTTTTAAAAAACACAACCATCATACCATTGTCTAAGAGGTCGCCACCATCAATCTTAAATGACTACCGCCAATAGCTCTCACCTCCACTGTGATGAAGTGCTTTGAAAGGCTGGTCAAGGACTATATAACATCACTTCCTGCAACTTTTGATCACTCCAGTTTTCATAACAATGTAATTGTGCCACTGTAGATGGTATTTTATTGGCACTTCCCTTATCTCTGGCCCACCTGGAAAATAAAAACTGCAATGTGTGTATGCTATTCATAGACTTCAGCTCTGCCTTCAGCACAGTCACCCTCTAGCATCTGATAAAGAAACAGGTTCAACTGAGTATCAGCATCCCAGTGTGCAGTTGGATGCTAGACTTCCTCATATATAGATCCCAGACAGTATGCATTGGCAAGAACACCTCGGAGAGCATAATTTTAAACACTGGAGCACCACAAGGTTGTGTCTTGATCCTTTTGCTGTTCACTGACCCATGATTGCATCACCAGGTACAATTCGAATCACAAAATTAAGTTTGCAGGTGACACAAGAGTTGTGGGTCTCATCAGCAATGATGATGAAACAGACTATAGAGAGGTGGTTAACCAACTCTGTGGTGTGACAACAATAACCTGGCATTGAATGTGAACAAGACGAAGGAGATAATTGTTGATTTCAGAAGGAACCGTGGAGTGCAACCTCCACTCACAATCCACAGAGAAATAGTGGAGAGGGGAAAAAGCATCAAGTTCTTAGGGGTACATATCGGGGAGGATTTGTCGTGGTCCTTAAACACAAATTCCATTGTCAAGCAGGCACAACAGCGTCTCCATTTTCTGTGAAGAATGAGAAGAGCAAACCTTAATGAACCACTTGTAAAGATGAAAATCCAGATGAACCACAAAGCAAAAGGCCAGCTGAAGAGCAAACCGCCCACCTTCTGTTTACATAACCTTTCACAGGGGCAATCTAAGACCAAAACAGACTATGAAGAACACAAAAGAAGTAGGCAGTCAGCAATACCACAGATCCATGTATGATGAAAATCACTCCTTTAATAAAATTAAGCGCTTTCATCAGCCACTCTGACTTCATCAGAATAACAAAACCACACAATGAAAAATGCTTAAATAACCTACCCTAGCACACAAATTACTTACATCATATCCTCCCAAAGAAATTTAAAGATACATTACAAAACAATAATAAAAACTGTTGACACTGTTTATAAAATACAGACACATGCACCACTGCAAGGAAGTGCCCATGAACTCATATAAAATACAGGGATTTTAATTTTAATAGTGCCATAGTACTGACCCCATCATTGAGACTAGGTCTGATGTTGGCATTGAGTTTAATTTTCACAGGGGCACTATAGAAAGCATCTTGCAAGCAGTCATTCGGTATGATGTTGAAAGTGCTCTGGATCGAAAGTCTCTCCAAAGGGTGGTGAAAGTGGCTGAGAAAATTATTAGGACCACTCTTCCATCTATTAAGAACCTATACTTGTCTCGATGTCTCAGCACAGCCACTAAAATAGTCAGGGACTTCACTCACCCTGCACATGGACTGTTTTCCTTGCTATCATCTTGCAAGCGCTATCGCAGTATGTGGTGCAAAACCACCAGATTCAGTAAAGCTTCTTTCCATAGGCCATCAGACTACTGAACTCCACTAATAACACACATGATGATGGCCATCAGGTGCAGCAGACATTTATGTTGGCAACAACTCATATTTTTGTGCAATAACTCAAATGCTAGTCTCAACTAATATTTCGGTGCAACAAACTAACCGATGCAAAACTAGCATTCTTGTGCGATACTGATAAATTGTGTGCAATAACGCATTGCTTAGATTCATTAAATGTTTTGGGTGTTATGCCTGCAATGGTTTGCTCTGATGTAGTAACATCTATTGCAATGCTTCTTGTGATGCTTTGCACACTGAGTCCGGAGAAATTAAATTTCATTCAGTTTGCACTGTTGTGTGAAGTCTGAATGATGATAAAGTTTACTTTTACTTATTTACTTTACCTTCCTTCCTTGTATTCCAGTGTTGCATCGTGTCCCTCTTAAATCCATCGTTAGCATGTTTCTTTTTAAGTTATGTAGATTGAAAATAGTTGCACACATTATTTATTGTTACAATCAATATGGACATCTTCCTATTGAAAAATGTTTATTTCAGGCATCACCACATTTGAATGCATTAACTTTTCATTTCACTTCACCTTGTAATTATCCCTGGGCTGTTCACATTGTATTCTATGTATATTAAACCAGTTGTACATCTCCTGCATCTATATACCTAGTAGTCACTTGCCCTTACTTCATCTAAGCTATCTGCATGTGCTTGCATAATACATTTGCCTTTAGGCAAATATTTTTGTTTACATTGTATGCTCATGTTTACAGCACTGCTTCATGACCACCATCCCTGTTGCTGGCTGTAAAACCCTGCTTGGAATCATGTAAGTGCAATGAGCAGCATACATATTCGATGAAAGCTGCTGTTCATCGCACTGATGTGTTGTAATCGTGTAGGCCATGCAAAGTCTACACAATTGTAAATCAATCCCAGGGACTGTTTTTGTTTGTTTAAGTTACAGTTTCAGTAATGGGATGTTTGTGTGCAGAGGTGCAGGTTAGGTTAATTTAGACAAATACATTTCATGTGAATGAATGAATGAATGAATGAATGAATGAAGGAATGAATGAATGATGATTTCTCTATGACCCTTCAGATTGTTAACGGACTGGTGCTGATGTGCAGAGTCATAGTTAAGGTGAGGCACTAGGTAGACTTTCCACAGGTGCAAGGAAGGACAATGCCAATTGATGAGTAGTGCAGTACTGGTATTCATTAATGTAGCAGCATTTTCGAATGCTGGTAGAAGAATTAGTACTGCCTTTGCTCATACGTGTGGTAAACATTATAGTAAGCCACTTGCTGCAGTTTTAAAACTAGGAAACTCATTTTTTTCTTTCTTTTTTTATTTGAAGCTGCAACAGGATTTTTTTTTTTTGCTTCTTAAATTATTATAAAGAGTTGCCATATGGAGGAATGGCACTGATTGCAAGATGAGTCAGCTACAGCATTAGTGGAACAGGACACGTGGGTCATTTAGTGGTATAGGACATGTGGGTCAATTTACTGGGTATTTTAATTGCAGAAGTGAGTCAATGCTGATATTACTTTTCTGCTTTTAATGACTGTAGTACATTTTCTAGTCTTATTACTTGTAACAACTACCTTGATCGTATGCTTACTGTCACACACCTTAGTGTTCCTTGTATCTTTTCTGAGCTTATAATTGCACCCTTCTGTGACTTGACTTTGATTCTGGATCTGGATATAGGTTCATAGTTGAATACTATGCTAACTGCCCTGAAAGGCCATTTTAAGCCTATGAGAATCAAACCCTGCACCTTGTGCTTATGAGGAAAAGACCTTAACCATTATGCCAAACCCACCCTATAGATTTGACTGCCAATGGATTCAGTCCTTTTCCTGGTCATTTGTTCTGGACAGGCACACTGTAGGGACTGATTATCAGCAAGTACTTTTTATGTCATTTAGTATCTCCATCTAGTTTATTGATCCTGGGTCTGCATCACTTCAGAACCCATGTTGGCGCCTTTGAATCTGCAGCTGGACTTTTCTCTATGTTTGTGGTTGTAGTCTGGATCTGTTAGTGCTCAGCTTCAGAGATGGCCTATTCTTCAGTCTGCTTTTTTTCAACAGATTTCCTTGAGTGGGGATGTGCAGCTCTTGTGGAATTGATTTCACATCTTCATGGACTTTAATCTGATGAACTTTTAATAGTTTTATTGTTTGCATTTATACTATTCATTGCACAATTTTTACTGATGTAAACCTGTTTGGATTTTATATTCTAACTCAATGTTTTAAATACTGCCACAATAATATGACATCAAATTATCGCATACTTATTTTAAAGCTAAAGCACAAATAAAACAAATATCTAAAAATATAGTGCTAAAATTCTGCCCATATCTATATGTATTAATATATGTTAGCCAAAACATGATATATATGAATATGTACATATGTATCATATTAATAAGAACCTTAATTCAGCCCAGGTATAAATAATGCACCAATTTCTGAAAGAAAATCTGACCACCCCATTTTATTTCGGATTTTCAGAAAAAAAATTATCAATGTCTACAAAAGAAAACGCTGCCTCTGGATGTTTTAAAGTATGTTTAAATAAAGCATTTCATTATTTTTCTGCATCTAATATCACTTAACTGTTTATAGATCCTAGGTCTAAACTGACAAAAAGTCTAACCGACATAACACACCGAACATGAATCAGCACTAAATAGATAACCCACTCAGTTTCACATTTAATGAAATCTCAGATGTCAAAAACCTTTGCAGTATTTATTGACTTCTGTACAAGCTGAGCAATGACCAGAAATAAAGCATCCAGTCATTTAGTTTCCCCATATATTTAGTTGGCTAGACCTAACTGTATCTACCTATTTCTTTTAAGAACCCATCCTATCAACAACATTATGACCCTTTCTATATATACATTTACAATGTGCAATAAGAAACTGAGAGATATTATCATAAGATTTTAAAATGTGTCAGCACCTATTAATAAGCTCTTTAAAAAGCCAGTATTTTTTAATTTTATTATTTTATTTTTATTTTACATTTGTTTACCAGGAAAGTCCGACTGGACACGGGTCCTTTTTCAGCAGAGGCCTGGGGAGAAAAGCTTCAGGTGCAGCAAATTACAGTTAACAAACATGTAAATAGATATAGCTGTATCAATTGCAGATATGACAGAAGTTGACACACAAACAGGCATTTAGGCATTACCATATAGTTAGCAAGTAACAGATGCATAATGCATTTGATAGCAAGTAACAAATCCATGTTTGGTCTTCTTTCGACTTTTCCTGGTTAGGGGTCACCACAGTGGAACTCCGGTCCGCTAATGATTGGCAGTAGATTTTTATGGTGCCAAGGTGCCAATTCGATGCCCAACCTTCAACGAAGGCACGCCCATTTCACACATGTCTTTCGAACGCCACTCAACCACGGGAATGACATGCAGACTCCACACAGAAGGTGCTCCAGCCAAGAATTGAACGGGAGAAACTCTTGCTGTGAGGCGACAATGCTACCGCTGCACCACCGTGGCCTACAAGTAACAGATACATAATAGTGACAAATACAATTCTTTTGCAAGAAGGATTCACATAATAGTTCCTTTTGAGTACAATACATTTAAATGATACTAAGGCTATTTTCAGGGACAGTAATTTGCAAGGAGACTGAGGGAGACCTAGCCTGAAGAGTTGCAAGAACACAGCCAGGTCTCTGGTAAGTGTGACTTAAGGAGCATTTTAAATTGTGAGATGGAGCTGTTTAAACTTGCTTGGTATGGCAGCTTGTTTCATATTTTAGGAAAATAGTTAGAAAAGAGGGAATTCCCAGTTGTGCTGTTGGCTTTGGTGGTATCTAGAAGGTATTGGTTGCTGGAATGAAGAGATTGAAATGTGGTATATGGATGTATAATATTTTGGCGAGCAGGGGTTTTATCATGTTGGTGGAGAATTTTGTGTGTAAAGATTACTTGATTAAAGTGCAGAAGATGGGAAGTTCAAGCCACTTTAGTTAGTTAAGGGATGTACTGTGATGTCACTTATAGGATGCACCATGAGCAAACCCTTGCTATTTTATTATAGCAAGATTCCAGTTTGGTAAAGTCAGATTTGCAGAGGTTGGTAAGTACTGGAGAGGCATAGAGGAGGGTTGATAGGAGGTATGTATGGGCTATAGTAGCTTTTGTATTTATTGTAAGAAATTTTGTTTCTATACAGGAGGCCTAGTTTCCTGTGGAACTTGATGGTTTAGGCTATGTGAATATCAGATTTTGGGTCTATGTTATATCATCGAATGCTTAAAAAAGTGATCAATGAATAATCGACCCCATGTAAGCAAAAGCTTACAATCTCAAAAGCTCAGAACAGCGATTTTTTTTTCCAATGGAACCATGTAATGGAGGAACTGCTAAGTTTTTGGGTGGAGAGAATGTTGATGAGTTTATTGTGACCTGCTATGCCGAAGGCTTTTTGACAGGTCTAAAAATATAGTAGATACATATAGTCCATTGCTTCTATAGTGGTTCACTGTGTTGGTGAAGGACAAAAGTGCAGTGGGTGTGATGTGAAAGGGAAGAAAACCATGTTTGTTGTGTGATAGTAACTTGTGTGTGAGAAAGTAGTCCATTAGTTAGGTGTGTACAACCCTTTCTAGTATTTTGGATAAGGATGTCAGCATGGCTATTGGACGTTAATTTGTAAATTCAGTTTAATTGCCTCCCTTATGTAGTGGTAGAATTTGGTAGGTTTTCCAAATAAGAGGTACTTAGCTCTTAGATATTGACCAGTGGATGAGTATAACTACTGGAAAGGCTATTGTTTCAGCTGTTATATGTAGAAAGTCAGCTGGGAGGTTATCTGCAGCTAGGGTGGTTATTTTCAGTTTATGAAGTAGATTTTTTTTATGGATTTAACAGACCCTGGATGTAAGGTAAATTGGGAGGTGTTATTTAGGGAGTTGGTATTATGCTGGGGTGAGAAAGGGCTAGAGTTGCTGACAGTGACTTGAGAGTTGGCTAGGGCTTGAATAGTCTCTATTAACTGCAGCCCAAAATTTTTGAAGGTGTTTTTTGTGTTTATTCTAGATATTGTGGTAGTAGTTGATTTTATCTAATTTTACTAGTTTCTTTGCTTTATTTCACAGTTCTAGGTAGCCTTGTGATTTTGGTTTTGTTTTTTTTTTTAATTGTTCCCAAGCCTTGTCTCTAGTCTTGACTAAGGATCTACATTCTTTTGTCAACCATGGTGCGTACCTGGATTTAACTCTAATAGTTCTAGGGGGTGCATGGTAGTTTATTATGTCTAGGAAAGTGGTTTTGAATGAGTTGACAGCATCTTCTAGAGAAAGCCATTTGAGAGGTTCCCAATTGCAGCTATTTAGAGTGGTGGTGAAACTGTATGTGTTGAAGTTTTTTTTTCTTTCTGATTAAGTGGAGGATGGTCTGGGTGGATTGGTGAATGCGGGACCTAAGGAGAAATGTTGGCCAGAGAGGGGTTGCTCACCAAAATCCAGTGAAGGATTCAGTGTTGTTTGAAAGATTTGTCAGTCCTTGTAGGGGGTGTGATGAGTTGGGTGTAACTGCGGAGGTTAATATGGGATGATGGATTTTGTGATGAGCAATTAGGCCAGTCAATACTGAAGTCCCCCATCAGGATTGTTTCTTGTGGGAGAGATTTGCAGATCCAATTAAATAAGTTTTCCAAAGTGGGAATATTGTTTCCTGGTGGAATATAACCACCTATGAAGTTAATGTGTATTTTTTGGGGTTCAATTTTAATCTGGCAAATATAAGTTCTGCACTATCAATGTCTGGACTGGTTATATAAGTGGTCAAGTGTTAGCTGATTTTTGAATGGGATTGCTACTCCACCAGCCTTTCTTGATGTCTTATCTTTGCATAGAATATTATAGCCAGGGGCTGTTATTTCATTGTTGTTATTGTTGGGTTTAAGCCATGTTTCAGTTAATATCACTATATCAGTAGAGTAACGAGAGAGTAGTACATGCAGGTCAGGAACTTTATTTACAATACTCCTTACATTCATGTTAATGAGGAGTAGGGAAATTTCTGGTGCAGTGGTCCTAGGTTGGTAGTGTTTGAGATGCTTCCTATGTTTGGTGGTGAAGTGGGAACTAGGTTAGGGTGTATGTCTCCAGATTGGTTTAACTGATTAAGTATGTGTAGATAGAGATTGACAAACTTGTTTAGCAGTTTGTCATGTTTTTAAGAGGTGCAGGAAAAATTTATTAGTGGATAGTATCTACTTATATGGCAGTCCATGTTGGAATTAGAGAACAGAGTAGGAGCTATAGTATAGTTTAAAGGTTTATGTGTATTATTGGTGAGGTTTGCCAGAGTGGGGGAATGTTGAAGTGGAGTCTGGCATGAGGTGAGGGAGTATAATAGTAGTAGAATTGAACTAGTGACAATTTGGAGAGGTGTAATGTGAAGGTGAGTCTTTCTAAGGGGAAGCATTTTCCGCAGGTAGTTTGACTTTTATTGTGTGGAGTGAGATGGTTATATTATGTGGGCTGTATTTAGAATGTATGTGTAGGGGTTGTTGTGTGGGTATGGTGATAGGATGGATATGTAGATGTCTGTGTGTGATTAGGAAGAGTGTGCTACAGTAGGGGGTGGAGATAATGTGATTATTAATGATGTTGTAGAGTAGGAGTGTTTTATAGTATGTTCAGCTGTTTGAGTTAATTAATAGAAGTATGGGTAGTGATTGATAATTATGTGGGTGGGGTTAGTAGGTATAAATGTAACTGAAATGGGGCTGGGTGGGAATGGGGGTAGGGTAGGGGAGTGGAGTGAGCCTGAGCGTAGCAAGGAGGAAATGGAGTGGGCTGCCCTGGCCTTTTGAGCAGCTCTGGAAAAGGAAGCAAAAAAAAAAAACAATCAATAAGGTAAGTTATACTTGAAATAGTGAGAGAATAGTGGAAGCGAGAGGATAGAAGGGGTTTGTTACAGTTGCATGCAGAAGAGAAAGGTTAACTTAGAAGAGAGTAAGCAGGTAGTGGGGCATATAGAGAAAGTAATAAAGGTGCACAGAAAGAGCTTTTAAGTGACTAAGGTGTCAAATATAGAATTGTAATAAAGCTAGGAATAGGAGGAAAGCATTGTCAAGAGCACTATAACAAATACAACTAGCGGGATATGGCTTAAGAACAAGAGATGGGGCAGGGTATGGAGTACAGAGATTAGGATTAAGAACAAGGGATAGGAGGGTGGTATGGAGTACAGAGTTCTAGGGGGAATGAGGGGTGATGCACAATGGAGTTGAGCATTCAGAGACTGAGGAACAGAGACAAGCTGTAATAAGACCAGTACTTTTGCACATACATTCCCTGTTTGAAGTCAAGGCTCCAGGGTAGTAGGTTCAGGTTTCCAGTGATAAGGATAGATTTCCCCTAGGTCAACTTTGGATTGGGATTCACTGTTATGATTGTGGACATAGGAGAGGTCAGTTAAGGGAGTACTTTATTCCCTGTTTGAAATCAAGGCTCCAGGGTAGTAGGTTCAGGTTTCCATCACCATAGGTGATGGTTAATGCCACATCCATGAACTCAGAATTAGAATTATCAGAATATACTGTACTAAAAATTCCAACCTACTTTTCATATTTGTCAAACCTTTGGCCCTAGAAGTGCATTGTGGGGGATAACTAAGTGTTAAAAATCTATAGGTTAGTTCAACAGCATGCATTTCATAATTATCAGGATGTGAACAAATCCTTCTTATCCTATAATATTGTGACAAAGGAATATTTTTGTTATATACCAAGGGGTGGCACTGATGGCATCCAATAGCAAATTCTTATGATATTTCCTTCTGTACTGTCACATTCATGTTGGTACATGAATAAACAAATTTTTGTTGGTTCTGTTTAAGAAGCTTTATTTCATAAAAACACATTACTACTGTTGACTATTGACTCTGACTTAAGTAAGTTATATACAGTTAATGACTATGATAATGCATGCTCACTCCTTAGCTGCTTCTACAAAATGGCACTAAGGTTGTGCATATGTGCGGGTTATATACATGCACGTACAGCCTTGCATGCTTCTTAAAGACACAACATACTTTACACTCTGATCTACATCCTCCCTTTTTGGGAAATATACAATACAATTGTTTTAAGACTGTTTAGCATGCAGAAATCACAGGTAATCCATAGACATGCATTATACAATAGAAAACATATAGGTATGTACAATCAAGTTCATGTTGCTGCATATTTCACATTAGGTTTAGATATTCATTCACATCATGTGAAATAAAATTGGGAATTTTATTTAGCAACTGGGACAGTTTCTGCAAAAAGATTGACCTGTGGAATTTTCAAATCACTTTCTGGAACAGACTCAGAATTTTGAACACATTCTGGTCTGGAAACAGTGTCTGACTCATTCTTTGATTGAGAGTTTGCATTACAGATACAATGTTGTGATTGCAATGATGATGATGGTTCTCGTACAGGAAGAAGATGTTTGTGATTCCTCCTATATTCCATTCCTTCAGAATTTATCAAGTAAGATCTTGGCTTGGCACAAATGCCTGTAATCTGTCCTATTCGATCAACACCTTTTATTGCCTGAATTCATACCATCTCTCCTTCCTTCAATGGGTGAAGTTATTTGCTCAGTCAGTCATAAATAGATTTCTGGATATTATACTTCTTAAACAATTGAGCCTTGATGGTTTTAGTGTTCTTTGACATAGGTTGCAACAAACAGGAAGAAATAGGTAGCGTAGTTCTAGGTTGCCTGTAAAGTAACCTTTGAGCAAGTGAACCAAGAATATCATCATGGGGTATGTTTCTGAGATTAAGCAAATTCAAGAATACATCGGTATTGTCACACTTTGATCTTTCAAGTAATTACTTTGCACTCTGTACTGCTCTTTCAGCTAACCCATTGAATTGAGGATATTCAGAACTACTAGTGACATGTAGAAAGTCCCATTCTTTTGCAAATTTCTGAAAACAACTGACTAGTAAATTGAGTTCCATTGTCAGAAAAAAAATGTGTGTGGACTACCATGAACTGAGAAATGATGTTTCAACTTAGTAATAACAGCTGTTGAGGTTACGTTGGATAGTAGATCAATTTCAAACCAGTTTGAATAACAGTCTACCAAATCTAACTAGTGTTGATTGTTGCTACAGTGGATGAAAGTAGTTCAGGAATTGGACTTAGATGAAGCGGTTATCTTTGCAAATACAATCTGGTACTATTGCATACTGAACAAGTAGAAAGAGCTCTGTCAAAGTCTTTTGATAATGAAGGCCAAAATACTAATTTTTGTGCTGTTCTCTTAGTAGATGTAGTTCCTGGGTGACCAAGATGTAAAATCTGGATGCATTCTTGTTGTAGTGAAACAGGAACAACAATTTTAGGACCATCCAACATTAATATAATGCTTGAGCTTCTGTGAAATTGGATCAGTCTGAGTATGATCTCTTAACTCATCAAGTCTAGTGGTGGAAAATTTCTGCACTGACATCACATCAAAGTCAAAACTCTCTGCATCAAGCTGTTCTGTTGTAAGCCTAGAAGATCTGGATAAGGTATCAGCTAGATAAAGCATTTTACCTTTTGTGTACAACAATTTGAAATTATACTTTTGCAATTTGAGCATCATTCTTTGTAATCTCACTGGAGTGGAATGCATAGGCTTCTTTAGAATAGTAACTAAAGGTTGATGATCAGTTTCAATCTGAATAGCTCAACCATAAATATAATCATGAAACTTAGAGCATGCAAATAATATTGCTAACAGTTCTTTCTCAATTTGAGCATATTGCATCTCTATTTGTGTAAGAGTTCTAGATGCATAGGCTACTGGTCTGCCTTCTTGAAGTATAACTGCACCTAAACCAAATTTTGAAGCATCACAATAAAGAATAACTGGTTTGTTCTCATCATAGTATCTTAATGTAGGAGGAGGTGGCAATTTTCTGCTTAAGGTCTTCAAGTGCCTTTTGATGAAGTTCTAACCATGACCATGCAACATATTCGCATGTGAGCTCTTTTAAAGATGCTGTCAACTCACTGAAGTCTGGTATAAATTTGCCTAAATAGTTGACCATGCCCAGAAAATGCTGCAAACTTTGTACATTATCTGGTGTTAACATCTCTAGAATAGCTGCTTGCTTGATGATCAGATCTTAAGCCTGTACTTGTAAACAAATGACCTATGTATATAACTTCCAGAAGTCTTAATTTGCACTTCAGAGGGTTGCGCTTTAAGTTCACTTCACATGCTCTATCTAGAACTTTCTTTAGGTTTCTGTCATGCTCTGCTTCACCATTGCCTCCAGCCAACAGATCATCTATTATTATGGCACATGGATAACCTGAAAAAAATTTCCCCTTTGCACGCTGGAAAATTTCACTTGCAGCATTTATTCCAAATGGCATCCTTAATGATCTGTATCTGCCAAAAATTGTTAGAAATAAGAATTTGTGATCTAGCATCACTTGCCAAAACGAACTGTTTGCATCCAAAACAGAAAATACGGTGGCATTTGGTATTAGAGCTGCAGCCTCTTCAACTGTGTACATAGGATGATACAGTCTTTTTAATGCTTTGCTCAGTTCTCTTGGGTCAATGCATATTCTTATTTTGTTTGAGCCTTTTTTGTGAGTGGATACCATGGACAATGCCCATTCCGTTGGCTCTGTGACTGGACAAATCACACCTTGCTGCACCATTTTGTCCAACTGAGCTTTAACTTTATCTGGTTTGACTACTGAAGTGATCTCTGGGTCTTAATTCATGGAATACACAAGTGGAAATTTGCCTAAGTTATCATCAAATACATCAACATACTCTTAGAAAATGGTTTCTTAAAAAGTGAAACTCAGAACTGCACTTACATGATGAACTTCTTTGGCAAAAGAAAGTAGATTCATTCTCAAACTATCTTTGAGACCCAATAAAGATTGCACTGGTCTTTGGACTATGTAGAATAACAAGTTGTAACAGCTCTCAGCCAAATAACATGAAAGTATCATTGAACCTTCGGTTTAAATTTCTTTACCTCCATAAACAACAAGTCTCACACTACTGTTTACATTGAGTTGTTCATTAGTTCTAATTCTTGCAAATGTGTCCAGCTGATATAACATTACACTTTGTGCCAGTGTCTACTTTGAGCTCTGTGGATTTTCCATTAATCTAAACAGTACAGAATAATTCACTGCTTGTTAATAAGTTTACTGCATCAACTCTTTCACCAAGAACTGATACACGATACACATAGAAAGATGACTGTTTTGAATATACTTGATCAACATGCTTTTTTGTGTGACCTTTCTTTACAACTAGGTGAGGCTTACTTGATCTGCAAAACATTTGGAAATGATTCCATTTTCTACACTTGTGACATTGCTGACCATATACTAAGCACTTCTCTATTTTAGACTCATGATTTGCACCACAATTGTGACAGTTGACAATAAAGCTAGATTTGGGTTTTGCAGAAACTTGCCTGTGTTGCACTGTGCTAGGGTTGGAGCTTTTATCTTTCTTGGAGCATTCGGGAAAGTTGCACACCTTCTTTAGAAATCCTCTAGCTGTCACGTGCTTAAGCCTGTTCTTGTTTACCATGTGCTGAATACTATCTACATGCACTCTGGAATCAACTGAAACCATGCTCTTGTCACTCGCAAGCATACTTGTGTGTTTTTCTGTTACCTTATGGATCTGACAAATCTCTATGGCTTTGCTCAATGTTAAATCACTGTCATGAAGTAAAATCTTTCTCACTGCAGCACTGGTAATATCGCATACAAGCCTGTCCATATCAACTCATCTTTTAGATCACCAAACTGACACATTTTAGCTCTGTTTCTCAAGTCAATTATGTAAGCTGCAAATGTGTCCCTTGGCTTCTGATCTCTTGTGTAGAACAAATGCCTCTCTAATGTAATATTTGTCTGGGGGTTACACATTTCTCTGATCTCGCACTTCAAAAACTCAGGGTCTTCTCTTGATTCAGCTTGTACAACAACATGGCACTCTGCACCTTCTCCTTCATATACGGCTGGCACATACACAAATGAACATTCTCTTTCTATGGCCTCTGACCCAGCTAAGTTTAGCAAAATGAATGGCCTTGTGCATGCATCTCTATCTGCATAAACTGCTTGTATAAAAATATAGTACTCTTGATCAAATATTCTCCAGTTCTCTGCAATATTCTGATCCAATACAAGTAGTGGGGGGTTTTGAAATCTGTCTGCCATATTAACACATGCCAGTGAAGGGGTTTTCAAATAAGCATAAACATACACACACATACACATATGCTAGAATTAATGCCAATAATTGTTCAATGCCTTGAACTCTGAACTTGTACCTCTCGTTGGACTTTTCAGAATTACGTGAATAAACAAACTCGTAGTACTTTTTAATAACTGAACTTGGAAAATAAACTTCTCAGGCTTTTCAATACTTTTAATGGACTTTGCAAAATGAACTTCTTAGGCTTTTCAATACTTTTACTGGACTTTGAGAAATAACTACACAGGATTTTCAATGCTTTTGGAATTTTATCAGTAAAGGCAAAAATGCTAAAGTCATTTATCAACATCTGCTGTACTTCTTGAAATTTTATTGATGAAGGCAGGAATGCTACAATCATTCACCCTCACTTATTAAAGTCGTCACTTTAAGAATCATTTGAGAACTTTACAATGTGACTGAGTAATTCACGAGTACTATAATAGGTTCATAGGTTCATAGGTAGATACTAGGCTATCTGCCCGAAGGCATTTATAAGCCTAGCCGGAATGTGTTGGCTTTCGCCACCCCCTTAGATTAGTTCCCTGTGCCTCTGTCCAGCAGAGCCCTGGGGTAAACTTTCTGTTTCCCATCCACTTGTCAAGGTTTCTCTTGAAGAGGGTTAGTGAGGAGCTCTGATTAATGTAGATTGGAATCTTGTTCCAGAGCATGGGAAGTCTCTGGGACAGGAATCTATCCCTCCAGCACGTCCTATTTATTGTTGTGGTGAGGTTTAGATCCCTGGAGCGTGTGGCTTGAGGGGATATGGTTTTCTTTAGGTGGAGCATGTTATTCAATTCTGGGTTGGACATGGCCTTGTATGTCAGGTAGAGATCACCTCTGAGTAGGTGGTATGCAACCGAGTACAGCTGGAGTTTCTTCAGTCGAGCTGCATAGGGCATCTGTTTGAGGCCAGTGATCCTCTTAGTGAGGAACTTCTGTGGTCTTTCCAGTTGTAGCAGGTATCTTGTAAGGTACATCCCAAATGGGGCATTGTACTCTATGATGGGTCTGATGAGTGATGCATAGAGGGGCCCAATGACCTCTTTCAAACTGGATGCAAACCCTTTTGTGATTAGATGGGCCACATAGAAGGATTTTCTAACCACTTTGGCAATGTGATTATCAAAGGAGAAGTTACTATATACTTGGGTCCCCAGATCCCTTATTATGTCTTCCATATTTAGGGGGCTACCACCTATGTGGTAGTTTATGGGTACTTTGTTTTTTCCAAAGGGGATGACTATGCACTTTTTGGCATTTAACTTGAGAACATGGTTTTGACACCAGGTATCTGTCTCAGTGAGACCCTTTCGGAGGATGCCTGTGTCAGCTGTAGAGTCAATTATAGCCCCTAGTTTGAAGTCGTCTGCGAACGTGGTGAGCCATAGTCCTCCTGTGCTTGCCTGTACCTCTGAGAAGTATATGCCGAATAGGAGGGGTCCTAGGACTGAGCCCTGGGGAACGCCACTTGTAACTGGTTTAGAGTCAGACCTAGCTCCAGCAACTCTTACCATGTGGGTTCTGTCCGTGAGCCAGTTGGCAACCCATCTCGTGACATAGGGGTTTATGTTCAGGCTGGTGAGTTTGTCTATAATACCTGAGTGGGGAATGGTGTCGAAGGCCTTTGTGAGGTCTAGGTAGGCTGTGTGGACCACCTTTCCCTCATCTATAGCCTTGGTAACTGTCTCAAAGAAGTCCACAAGGTTTAGGAGGCATGATCTGGCCTTAACAAAGCCAAACTAGGTTGGGTCCAGTGTATGGAGGTTTCCAATGTCTCTGTTAATGAGATCCATGATGAAGCGCTCCATAGCTTTGCAGACCAAGCTAGTCAGGCTTATATGGCGATAGATCTCGGGGGTCTGTTGTGGCTCCACCTTTGTGGAGCAGAATAACCGTTGCTGTGCACCACTCTGTGGGCACATAGCCTGTGGAGAGGCTGAGTTTAAACAGTGTGTTTATGTGTGGGGTTAGTTCATCTTTGAGCTCATGTAGGATGCAACCTGGGACACTGTTCAGTCCCATTGATGCTGTGTTTTTAGCTTTGGAGAGGGTTGTATTAACCTGAGCGTCTGTGATTTCAGAGGCACTACATTCTTCTAGTATAGTTATGGGCCCTTTTGGGGGTGAGAGGGGAGTGAAGTTTGCACTGAACCTGTCTGCCAGGATGTTGGCTATATTGGTCGGATCAGTGTATTCTGTGCCATTCTGCACTAACTCCGAGCAGATCTGAGATTTGCCACTTAGATTCTTGACATAGCTAAAGAATGCCTTGCGGTTATCTTTGGAGTCCATAGCAATTTTTCTTTCGAAGCTAGCCTTGGAAGATTTTATGAGGGAACATAGTTTCTTGCTGATACTGATCAGGGATGTCTTTCCTTCTTGGGATTTTACTCTTTTCTGTACTAGTTTCCTCCTTATATTCTATAGCTTGTTTATGGCAGGGGTCCTCCAGACTGGTTTCCTTTTCTTGGAGGAATGAGTCTTGGTTTTGTTTGTGACAGCATGATCCATGCATTCTTGTAGGTGCCCGTAGAGTGCATTAGTAAAGGATTTTGCAGCTTGGACAGTGTTATACTTTAGCATGGGGGCTTTGAAACTTTCCACCTCGGTCTTAAGTAACATGAAGTTTGATTATGAAAAGTTTTTCACGGTGGTTTGTTTGACCGAGGGTGGTGGCAGAATGTGGATATCCAGAGTGATTAGTTTATGGTCAGATCTAACCAGTGAGGGGTTGACCTCCGGTGTGTAACAACGGTTGCCCATGTTGGTGATGACCAGGTCCAATATGTTGTTACCTCTGGTGGGGGTGTTAACCAGTTGATCCAGGGTGTTTGAGTTTATAAATTCTAGGAAATGTTGGGCCAGGGAGTTCATACTTGAGTAGTTCTCCCAGTTGATGTTTGGATAATTGAAATCACCCAATATCAGGGTGTTTGGTAGGACCTTTATGTTTCCCAGTGTTTCCAGGAATGTGGAGTGGGGGTCCTGGGACATGGTGGGTGATCTGTAGTAAGTTATAATTTGAATAGCAGTTTTGCCCGTTGTTAGTTTCACGTGGATGATCTCTGAAGCATCGTGCTGTGCCACTAACTTGGAGGTGTATGTATCCTTGATGAATATGGATACTCCCCCGCCTTTTGTATTTTGGTCCGTGTTTTGTGGCTGAAATGTATGGTATGAGTAGTAGCCTGGTAGTGTTGGGGTGCTCTCTGGAGCCTTAAACCAGGTTTCTGTTACTGCACATATATCGATTTTCTCCATACTGATGAGTGCCTCGAGTGTGTGCATTTTGAGGTTTAGACTTCTGGCATTGAGCAGCATTACCCTCAGTTTTTTGTTACTTGTGCTATTTACGGTGGTGGGTTTGTTTTTTGAACCTTGCCTAAAAAAGGCACTATGGGGGTGGAAAAAGCCTTGGCCAGTATTTGAAAGCCTAAGGGTGACAGGTGCAAGCCGTCTCTAGCAAAGCAGCATGGCTTGCCAAGCATGTCATCCCAGGTTGACAGACACTGGATCCCCTTTGAATGACACCAGAAGCTTAGCCAATTGTTGAAATTGATAATTTTTTCTCTATACCATGGTATCGTTCTTGGTGAGGCATGATTCTACTCAGGGTCAGGGTCATACCAGCCTGGGCTACATGATCAGAGAGTTCCTCCATGTCTCTTTTCATGTAGTCCAGGGAGGTACGGCTCAGGTCATTCACAGCAACATGGACAATGACAGAGTCATATTTGTACTTGTTCTGGAGTGACCTGAGTGCTTGTGTTATGTGGCAGATCCTGGCGCCTGACAGACAACTAACAGTAACCTTCTCCTTGTTCAGCCTAGTGAGTGGGACATCAGTGTGCCTGACTATAGAGTCACCTATTACTAGTGCGTTGGGTATGTTATTTTGCCTTAAGGGCTGTGATTGTGTGGCACACTAGTTTTGTGAAGTATGTGTTTCATGATTTGTGTTGGGGGTGGAGGTTGCTTGGATGTCTGGTTTGAAGGTCTCTTTTGCTTTTGCAGATTTTTATTTAGAGCCTCCGAGTATGTTTTTGTGTATTTATGTGTGTTTTTTGCCAGTTCTGGTTTCATAGGTCTATGTGAGACTGGTGGTGTGATGCAAGTAATTCCCTTCTCCTCTTGACTGCCTGGTCCAGTTTTGGGTTGAGAGAGCTTAGCCTCCAGTTTGGCTGTATAATTGCATCTCTTGCATGTATTAGTGTTTGGTGGAAGGAGGAGAGGGTTGTCTGTGTACATGAGGCAACTGTAACATTGCCTCAAAATGCCCAGATTCACCAGTTGGACTGGAGAGTACACCTGAAACTGCCCTTTGGACAAGCCTGGATAGGTACAGTGAACTGTTTTACTGATTGTCTGGTAAGGTCGAATAGAGAGGCTTGTTCTTCTCTACAGTATAGGGGGGTCTAGTGCTAAGGTTTATTAGTGCTTGTTATGAGTTTTGGGCAAGTGCAGGGATGAGAAGTGAATGATTTGAGTGCTTAAGTTAAAAGTTTGTCTAGTTCCAAGGGAAAAATTGAAGAGTAGACTTTGTGGAGCCGGGAATAGTTATACCCTAGCTAACCGGCGCTGCCTGGTGTGCAAAACAGCGCAAATGCGGGTTTTATAGCAAGGAAATGAACAAGATAGAAATTAGCCCAAAATGGCCAATAAACTACTAATTTCTGGGCTGAAACCACTCCTCCAGGGACAGATAGGCTGCTCAAAGCTCCCTCTCTCACAGTGAGCAGAGAAACTTCCTTCTATCCAAGAAAGGTATGGGCAAACACAGAAACTTGTAACACAGCCCTGAATTCAGCACTACCCTGAAAACTGGACTAGACTAGCTTATAAAGGCAGGAAAACAAGTATATTTTTTGTCTTTTTGTTTTCAGAAAAGAAAGCAGATACAATCAAAAAAACACATTAAATGCACATAAACGGCTATCACACTTGAGTGTGTAGCCTACAACAGTTAAACAGGTAATTTAAACACAAAAGCAACTTTGTTAAAGTGCAGGCAGTAAAATAAGTACAATATGTAGCTGAAACAAGCTTTTGTAAGAAAACACCTCTTATCACTGTAAGAAACATGCCAAGTAACTGCCTTAGACTCAATAACTTTTAAAAATACTTGCACTTTGAGAATAACTGAATACAGCACTCTGAAATGTCTCAAGAATGATGGTACCTTGCTAAGCAATTTTTTACAGTACAAGAAGAGCTCTGTAATGGTGGTACTTTGCGAAAAGACATACCCAGCAGAAGAAATAGCTGTATTTGATTGGATTACATATTGCAGTTGCACTTCGCTCACAACAAACTCATTGACATACATGCACAGAAGTAAGAACTTTTACACACTCTGAGATATTTTGAAAAACTTAAGTTATGCCCCTGATACAATACAAAGTCATAGTTATGCCCAAATATAGCACTTTACCAAAACACATGCAGTCACCTTGCTTTATTTTCACTTAATGTGCCCTTTATTTTCCGATTTAATCGTTTTACTCATTTAAGCCCCTTGTATGTCCAATATACTTTTCTTGTGCTCATTTTACTCTAAACATGGCCAACTTTGCCTCAAACACACTTGTTTTGCTTTAAAGACACTTCCTTTATACAGGCTCATTTTGCTTTATAGTTAATTGTTTCATCAAATACTTTTATCTTAAACAGTTTCTTTAGTTAACAAACTTTTAGTTCTTTCTGCTTGCCTGATAATGTGGTCTGTGCCCTTGTAATGTCCCTTTATTGTCTTTTTCATCAAGTAAACATCTTGTGGTATTTCTCATTACCTTTGTTTCTTTCTGGCTATGTTTGTACACTTTCTTTCGATTTTACCTTAAATGTCATCTTTACATCTCATGGCTTGGAATATTCTTCTCTCTTCTATCCCAGTTCTGACACCATGTCGCTTTCCTGTTGGTACATGAATAAATTAATCTCCATGGATTCTGTTTAAGCAGCTTTATTACATACAAACACATTACTACAGTTGACTATTGACTCTAACCTAAGTAACTTATATACAATTAATAACTATGATCATGCTTACCCCTTAGCTGCTTCTACAAAATGGCACTAAGGTTGTGCATGTGTGCAAGTTATATACATGAACGTACAGCCTCGCATGCTTCTTAAAGACACATGCACACATACTTTACACTCTCATCTACATGTACAATGGAGTATGTCTTGTCCCATCATCTTGTTTAATCACCAGGATATCCAAAAATTAAATCTGAGTTCCATCATAGTTTATACTAAACTCCAATCCTCACTTATTCTCAATGAGATGTTGTAAAAACATGTATAGATCTGATATATCTGAGGTCCAAACCATCCAATGATCTTCTAAATATCCAGGGTGTACAAAAAAATGTTATGTTAATGTAATAAATTAACTAGCCTTTCGTCTTTAAAAAACACATTTTAGTAAGAATGTGCTCAGTCAAACACAATATAAATGTGTTAAACCCAGGGCATTATAAATTAGTCTTATATAACCAGTACTTCAGGACCATCCAAACTGCCCAGTATGTAATTATGGTATATAAAGACCTGACATCTAAAGTACATAATTGCTAATGTGCTTCTAATTTGGCTTTATTCCAAATGTGGAAAAAATAGGTCATATTGTAACTTCTGCCCAATTAATACTCAACCCAAACAAAACTAAACTACTCATCTTCCAACCCACCAAACATACTCAAAACAACTCTCACTTTAATATCACAGCAAAAGACAACACCACTATATACCCAACTGAACACACCAAATTGCTATGAGTGGAAATAGACAATAAACTAAAATTTGACATTCACATATCCATGACCATAAAAAAGTCCACAAAAAACTAGGAGCATTATACAGAAATAAGCAACTTCTCACCAAAGCAGCAAAGATTTCAATAGCAAATTCCCACCTTATCTTCACCCTACTTTATGCCTCTCCAATATATACCAATCTAAGGCAATGCGATTTAAACAAGCTAGAGACCTGCTACAACAAAATCGTCAAATATGCCACAGGGGCATCCTACCGTAGTCACCACTGTCTCTCACTTGCTGAACTGGGCTGGCTTGAACTCCCTCACATCCTTCAATGGTATCAACTCTCACTCGCCCACAAACTAGTAAACCATCCACTAAATGTCCCATCCCTCCAGAATCTACTCCAACCCTATCGCACCACCAGACCACTAAGATCCAGTAACAAAAATCACTTGCAGGTCACTAAAGCCAATAACTCTGCTGGTGAAGCACTATTCTCTTGCACCATAGCCAAATTATGGAACTTCCTCTAACCCACAACTACCTCCATACCATCATGCACCCATTTCAAAACTTTACTAAAAGCACACCTAAAAACATGCTGGCTATTCCCTTGCAACTCCCACTCTAATATCACCCACCACATCCAACCACTACCTTTCTTTCCACTCCACTAACTACCTTGATTATAGCAAGCTCAGATGCTCATAAGCCTAGTACTTATTATACAGCAGGAACTTCTTATTGTAACATTTGTGAATGTCTGTTACGTACTTCACAGATGAAGATTCTAGTTGTCTACTGATGTACTATGTTCTTCATCTGTAAATATGTTGTAAGTAATTGCTATGTAAATTGTTAATCGCTATGCAATTCAATGTAACTACTGCCTGTTTATTTTAACTGTGGAGCTTTTCTCCCCGGGCCTCCACTGAAAATGGACCTACATTCAGTTAGACACTCCTGGTCAACAAATATAAATAAACAAATAAATAAATAAATAAAAATAAATACAATTCTAGATCTAACCTCATCCAAAAGGGGCTTCAAATTATACTTTAAAGAGTCCACTAAAGTTTCAATAAGTGATCCATGACCAGAAACTATTAGTTCAAAAGCAATTTTCTTATCAATAATTTTTTCATCCACACCCAAGCTTAACAAATAATCAGTCTTAGCCTTACATTTCAATGTAGAATTCAAGACGCTTTTTTGGTAGAATCTACCTTCAATAAACTGTGCTTCTGCTTCTTTCTTATGCATATGAATATCCCAGAGTGCCACTGCTCTCACCTAATCTGCTTTACTAATAACAATGTCAGAGTTAGTGCTACTATTAACTTATTAAGTGCTGGTATCTTATCATGTGATAAATTATGTCTTTTAGTGGTATAACCAAAATTAAAATGTAAAAATTTTAATTTCAATTTTTCAAAAATTGACGTACTTTTATTATAAGGAGGTTTAAAACCCGAAGGTCTAAATTTAAATTGGAAGGTCATCCCTTAGGACATAGTATTACCCTTAAAAAACAAAGCCAAGTTAATTAAATAACAAAATGCTTTAACATCACATAACAACGTAACATTCTTTGACCAGCCCAGGAGAAAATACCTCATCAAGAACTGTATCTGTGTAGGAACCTTAGCTTCATCCCTGCAGGCTTGTTATGTCCTGTGCTGTGACAGCAATAATTCTCATAGATATCTAGCAAATGTCTCTTGTGGCAACACTTGACATCATGACCCCTATTTGCTTTCATTTTATTTCACTTTGGATCATAACAGCAATGGTCTGGCTTTCAACTTCAACAGCTCAGGAGGACTGGGGAGTTAATAGAGCATATTTGTTGTAGTACTGGTCCCCTAAAGGACAAGTCTGATCTGGTTAATAATTTTTCATTTTTCTGCACTGAGATCTCTAATTAGAATTTTAATTAATTGAACCAGTTGACCCCAGGTAAAAAAACTGACCAGATGTTCTTTTTTGTTGCCCCATCTGGACATCTATTTAATTAGGCTTCTCAAATTACACTGAGATGACACAAATATTATATTTTGGGCATTCGGTAATCTTTGTCTTGATCGAGTTTAAATATCTTGATTATGAAGACTTTCTTTCTCTTGCATTTTAATTCAGCATTAGTAATCTGACTTGGTTCCCTGTTTCACAAGGAAGGTACCTCCTTACCTAGAGGAGCAAGGCCTAGTCCGTTTACAGACTGTCATAACTTCTTTACAGGATGAAATATATCTGTCTGTGATAAAGGAAGCTTTGTTTCCTTCCTCACAGAAAAAAAAGCTTGTTAAGATCCTAATGATGTGGGTAATTATTAATCTGTCCCTAACCTACCCTTTGTGTGTAAGGATTAGAAGTTAGCTTATGAACCACTGTATTCATGTCTATAAAAGAATGATATTTTCTATCCATACCAGGCTGGAATTCATTTAAGACACATTTCTGAAACAGTCCTTGCTCAGGTTTTTAATAATTTTATCATGGTGGGCGATCAGCGTGTAATTCCATTTAGGTCCTACTGTATCTGTCGTTAGCATTTATGATTGTAAGTCATGGTTTACTTTTGGATGGTTTACAACATTATTGTGATATTATTGGTATTGCATTTGTTCGATAATGCTTGTACTTTTCTGAGTGTACTCAGAGACCAGTGTCTGTAGTTAAATGAATTGCATCATTCTCTCATAATTGTGCTGGACCACAGGGTTTCATATTAGAACTGTTACTTTACATAATGTATTTCCTTTCCTTAGGAAATGTTATACAGAGTAATGGTTAGCAATGTCATTGCTATACTGACAACAGACAGTGCTACCCAATCTTTCTTCGGCAGACTGTGACTAGCATTAACAATCTAGCTGAAGACTAACAACTTATCCATGATTGGATGACTGTGAACCATATGAGTGTCAATAACTCGAAAGCAGTTTCAATGGGTGTACATTGCAGTTTGTGGCATTTTTCTGATGCTGTCCCCAATACCTTCCAAAGCAGTACAACACACTGTAATTCATGTCAGAGGTGCAAGATCTGGGAGTGCGTGCAGAGAACAAACTGACTTTAAAATATGTATTCCAGCAATTATCAGAATGCGTTACTTTGCCTTCATATCAGGAACATTGCCCTAGTCAAATACGTTATTCCATCCACTGGCCTTCCCATTGTGGTATACACCCTGGTATCCTCTTAACTGGACTTTTGTAATGCCAGTATATATGGCCTCTAGACTGTGAATCCCACCACTACCGGCTGTTGAAAACTGCAGCCTGGTTACTTACTATAACATCTTGTTAGCATCATATTATGCAGGTTCTGTGCAAGCTTCATAGCCTGCCTTTCCATGAGCCTATTATGATCTCCTTGAAATATTTAGCTGTGCATGACCTGTCTCTCTTTTATTTATGAGATCTTCTGTCATGTACCAATAGCACAATCTCCTGTGCTTAGTCACTCAGATACTGTTTGCAATTCCAGTGCTGATGCTTGCATTTTCTGGATTTTGGGATTTGATTATCAAGGGCCACACCTCCTGATCATGTGACCTTAGTAGCCAAGGGATTCCCCAACTTTCAGAAAGGTTCAAGCCCTTGCTAAAGATTTACCTTTATAACATATCTTATTAACTTAACCATAGTATCCCTTGTGTTCTGACATGCAGCTTATAGTCTTAATACGTTTTACTTTGTGTATAGTTTCTTTGTTTGTTGTTTCCGTATGAATTTACCAATAATTCTTGATGTTTTATCTTACTTACATTCTGTCTGTGCTCATGCTCAGGATTAGTAATACATATGAACTTTTACTTGTACTTGAACTCCTGGAAGTCCATTTACCTCCATTCCTGGCAGATGGCGGTGGGTATTATGAGTCCTTCGGCAGGTAACTCAGTTGCCAAAAAGACTGATTGTTGCCAGATGACAAAGAAAAACAGTCCTCATACCTGACAAGATAATAACTTTCTCCAGTCAGGTCCTGTTCAAAGCAGTGCCTGAGTGTCATTGCTTGAGAATGAATGAGATTGAGACCCATTAGAGGAAGGGTGATGGTCAGTCGCAGAAGAAAAAAAAACATAAAAAAATAACACTGTTAATGTTCAAAACATGTCACTACCATTGTATAATGATATCCAATTCAAAACTTCAGATAGTTTAGAAAATATGAAACACAATGACATTGTTATGAAAAGCCTTTTAGAGCAGTGTCATCAGTTTCTACTGAGCTAAAATGTCTGCTTTTTGTTTAATGCGAACTCGGTGTTTTATCTACTTTTATACAGAAAACTGTGTGTGTGTGTGTGTGTGTGTGTGTGTGTGTGTGTGTGTGTGTGTGTGTGTGTGTGTGTGTGTGTGTGTGTGTGTGTGTGTGTGTGCGTGTGTGTTTGTGTGTGTGCATGTTTGTGTGTGCCTGTGTGTGCGTGTGTGCTTGTGTGTGTGTTATGAACTACATGAAAGATGAAGTACTACAGCAATTTGATTACATTTAGAATTTTCCCTCCTCAGATTCACAGCTGTTGTTTCAAGATGCTCCTTAAATTCTTGGCACCTCACATTTGGACTGCAAGACTTTTTTGCATTAATCATGATTACAGAAATGTCTTTGCAGGTGTTGGTCATCAGTCAGGAGAAATGAATTCCCTTTTTGTCCTGCCCTGCTTGACAGTTCCTTCAATGCTGTCATGTGAATGCAGACAAACAGCTCAGTGAAAAGCACTCTTGAAATAACTAACCTCAGTTTTGTTTGAAAGCATTTACTTAATAATGGAAAGCAGTAATATTAGGTGCATGGGATACTGTGTACAAATACCTTATTTTCACAGTCTGGAAAAACAAAACTCTGTATGACAGGTTATTTTGCTTCACCTACTTATGATTAGACATGAATTTGTTTTGCTATTACCTGTAATGATTAACAATAATGCAACACTTTTTCAAATAAAATATAAAACTATATTCATAAGATATCTAGGAGCCACCAAGCACCTTAGTAGCTATAGCGTATTTTCATCTAAAATGTTATTTTACATGGATATGGTTCCTTTCTTTCTGTAATCACTGAAAATGTGTGTGTGTGTGTGTGTGTGTGTGTGTGTGTGTGTGTGTGTGTGTGTGTGTGTGTTTCACATTTACAGATACATTAGTATAAAGATAAGGGTAGCTATTGTCATACAGACAGCATGGAGACTAAGGCATTTTATATCTGAATAACAGGTGCCACTTCTAAGACACTTTATTAATAAAAGCATTTTTAAAAAATATATAAATTTAGGGGTGTGGAGGGCATGCCTCCATGCAAAAAAAAACACTTTAAAAAGTGTTTTTTAAGACAGTTTTTTCCAGAAAATGCTGTTTGGGGATTCTGATCCTTGGTGCATTCAAAAGTTCATCCACTTGTAGTGGGAGCCTATAGATGTGCTGTCAGTAAGCTTTGCAAAATGAGAGGGAGAAGATGGTGGAAAATAAATTTTACTTAGAATGACTGTAACTGAGCCATTTGGATTGAATGAAATGGTGTGCATTAGTAGTATACTAAACTGGAAAGCAGTTTTATAAAAATATGTAAATGGAGTGACATTCATTTTTAAATAGTTTATGGAGCTTGATTTACAAATTTCAACTTAAACATATTGTTTTTAGGAATTTATGGGTAGTGCAATATGTGTGTGTACATATATAAATACACATATGTTGTTTACATATTTTAGCTCACTAATTCATTCTTACTATTTAATTTTTGTGCGCTTGTTGTCATTTTAACATTAACTAACCTGGCGTTTGAGTGGCCCAGGATTTTTGATTAGAGTTAGCAGCAATCAAATGTGAAGGGGAAGGGGTTTATGGTATAGAAGGAATGTTCAGGGTGTTTTTATGTATTCTGACGAAGTCCAAAATACCAGGAATGAAAGTGCTCAATGTGTTTTATTTGATACAGTCTTTGGATTACTAAATTTATGGATTGGATGGCTTTTGCCATTTTAGTGGCATTCTCTGTGATTTGGAAAAGAAATTTGATAAATATGCTCAAATAAAGTTTCTATCTTACATACATTAATTTTCATAAAAAATCTGAACAAACAGTTCTTAAACTTCATAAAGTCAATCTAATAACTTTTTGTGCATATTTAATCAGTTTAAACACTTTCTAAATCATCTAGTGTGCTAGACAAATATTTTCTTTTCCTTACTCTTTCTTAACAGATATTTAATTAGTTTCTTTGGCTTATTTAGGGGTGCTTAAAATTTATGCATTGAATTTTTAGTTAATATAAATCAGTTTTTGGAACTAGTGATACTTTCTGGTTTTACAGTAATTATGATGCTATGTACGTTTAAGAGAACATTTCCGTGCCACTCACACTCTTAGTTCAAGAAATCTGGACAAAGCCTAGAATAATAGGGAGACATAGGCAAAAAAATAATTACAGATTTTAAATATTGCTTTCATAAACTTAAAAGTTGTGTGAATAACAGCATTGGTGTTATCATGTATTTTCTGAAGGCTATGAAGTCTGCAACTGAATTGAATGTTGTTATTTAATAACTTCATTCCTCAGTGATTTGTCACCAAGAAACATACATTTTATGAGGAAAGGACCATCAATATGAGGTAAAAATCTGGAGATTCTGCAGAAAGTCTTGATAGTTGATAGGTATGAACATTTCACACAGTACAGACAATGATTAACTTTCATAAAAATGCTATGGTCCCTTCACCAAAAGCTGGTGTAGAGTATTAAGAATATCTGAATCATTTCTTCCTAGTGAAGAATGCCATAGACCTCAGGGACATACAGTTAACTTACTTTGCCTCATTATAAAATGTAGCTATTACTGTAATGTTAATACCATTGATTGTAGAGGAACTGAATATAGTTATATTTTTGAGGGGTAGCAGTTTTATATAAAAAGATCTCAGCAGATGTTTATAAGTAATAAACACACACACACACACACACACACACACACACACACACACACACACACACACACACACACACACACACACACACACACACACTATAGAATGACAAAATACAGGATTAGTTAGTTAATCTTTTCAGTGTTTCATCAGATACATCAGCCAATATTGAATACTTTCTAGAAATACTGGAAATAAGCTATCCAAAGTTGACTAAAATAGATAAGGCTATTTTATTTGTATCACCAAAAATGAAAACCATTTGAAATGGGACCCTGTACAGCAAGTCCCAAAATGTGGAGACTGAGACCAAAAAATGGAATTACATATGTTAAGTCCAACTTGGAAATTTCTAGGGATATTTTCCTTTCTCCAATGCATGGCTACCTCATTTTTGTTATATATAGGTTCAGGGGTGCAGGGTAGCTTGCACCTCACACATACGCAAACGATTTTTTTAAAGGAAAAGAGTGATTTTTCAAGGTTCGCTCTTCACCTGGGTTTCAGTCTTTTTTTTTCCAGCTTGTCGGCAGTCAGCATTTTGAGTGCTGACTTTTCAGTAGGGGTTCCACAAAATATTAACTTTATTTTGAAAAGTTCTTTGTCTCAAAATGTGTACATACAGTATCTTATACTTCTAAGAGACTTGCAAAAAATATCAATAATATTAGCTTCTGTATGTGACATTGAATGAGTTGAGCAGATTGCAGACACATTTTTTTATTGTGAGACATTATCAGATTTTTGGTTAAAATTTCAATTGTTTGCCCATATTTTATGGTCAAATTAATAGTAGTTATCAAATAACTTAGTACTATTCAATGTTTTAATTCCTACTTTTATCAAGAAAGATTAACTTGCTTTCCATTGGTGTGTTTTGGCTATAGTATATAAAGCAAAATATAATAGTTGGTAAAAGTCTAACACATCCCCTTTCCCTGAAGTTTTCAATTTTACAGCTATTATGTCTGAAAATTAATGCAGTACTATTAAACTGAAGTCAAAATAATTTTTTATCAGGCACAAATTTTGCTTTACACTATCTTTACTGCTATAAAAATACAGTGGATAATGGCATGACTTGGCGTTATCATGAATCATTAAACAATGTGGGTTTTATTACAATAACCACTTTTATTATTGACATGTTTGAATCTTTGAAAATAATTTGCACACCATGTAGATTATATATATATATATATATATATATATATATATATATATATATATATATATATATATATATATATATATATATATATAGATATATACGTGTGTGTGTATATATATATATTTATATATATATATATATATATATATATATATATATATATATATATACATATATATATCTACACATATAGCGAGAGAGAAAGAGAGAGAGAGAGATTAGCTTAGGTCTGGCTAAGTGTTTCAATAAGCTGAACAATCCCTAATGTACACTGATTTGGTCATTAGAAGTAATTCAATTGCCAACATGTTTCAGATAGTATTTATTATTACAAACAGACTCAAATATTTCTGCGTTTTACTATGACATGAACTAAGCAGCATCCACATTAGTTAGTAAATTGCTTCCCTATAACAGCATGTCTTGTTTGTACCTAAATAACAAACTGTGTAGGAATTTAATAAACTTCATTTGGCTATTCTGCAGTTATCCTGCAGCTTAATCTAGCATTTTTCTTAGCTGGGGTTTCAGTACCCAATGACATTATAAACCGATTAGATGCATACATTATTTTTTATTTATGTTACTAATTTGAGGTTTCGTAGTTTTTCTAAAAAAGATACACTTCATCTACAGAGTTTCACCTTTAATAGAAAAATGTCAGCGCATGCTCAGTTTGTGATTAAGAAATGGTGGTTTAGATATTTTCCATTAAGTATGCATGCATTAATACCAAGCACAGAGTAACATTATTTCTGGGGTGCAGAATGTGGACAGGTGAATTTAATTTTGTATGCATGCATGCACATATTTATTTATTTAAATTTGTTAACCACAGTCGAATGACGATCTTAATCTATCCGTTTCACGTTCAGCTTAGAGATCAAGGTAATATGTAATTGGTAAAAAATAACATTTGACTGAGAATTTGAATAAAGATAGACAAATGCAATATACAATGATAAAAACAGAACAATTTACAATGTACTTGCAATAAAATAACATACAGGATATGTACAGTATCTGCATTGTGTTTGTAATATGGTACACAATAAACTTGCTATGTAGGATAGCAATGCAAAAAGAGAGAAATTAAGGTGGGGTCTATGGAGATTCAAAAATAAGGTGTAGAAAACTATATGATAGCAGCTAATAATATGTAGACTAGAACAATAATTATAATGAGAGTGAGGTTTTGGAAAAATAGGTCATTCAGCATGTTTGGGATCAGAACTTACTGTATGAGGTCAAGTTATCGACTTGAGTCTGGAGTAATTCCAATATTGTGGAGTAACAAATTCACAAAATGTGGTTTGAACATTGAAGTTAAGTTTTATGACTTTGTAAAACTGACAATAAGTATGTTTGTCCTCTATTATTATATGAGGTAGTTTTCATACTTAGTTTAGCTGTTAGTTGGGAGAATACATCTGTATGTAGTAACTTAAATAACAGTTATCTCAGTAATAGGTCTAATCTTTGCTTAAAGGAGTAGCCATTTTGCTTGATTACTTGTTTGCCAATGATACGCTTGTCTAGGAAAAAGGGTGATGAACCTGCATAGTTTGTTGCAAATGCTTTGCTGGATTTTAGTGTTGCTATTAGATGCAGCACCTATTAAGAAAATAGCATATTCAAGCCTAGTAACATGAATCCTTTCCCTATAACAGATCATTCAGCAAAGGAAAGAAAATCTGAGATTTTGAAGGCCCAGAAGAGGAGAAAGTTGATTTTGCTCCTGTCTCATTTTCCTAGTTGCTTAGGAAAGTATAAAGTGGGGTCAGGCTATATGTCATGGTATTTGAAAAGGGTAGCCATTTTCAATGAAATATTGTTATATCTTCATTTTCTAAAGTGTAAGTTTTTCTGTACTGCAAATAGAATGGATTTTGTCTTGGTTGTGATCAAATGTGTTTTTAAATGCTAAGATATGTGAAAAATGAGTAGAGATCTGAGATATTCGGCTTTGTCTGGAGATTTGTGAAGGGCTGAATTTAAATATTACCATGTTAGCCGAGTATATTATATGTAGAAGATAAGATAAGGTAAGTAATTGAAAACTTTATTGGTGAAAGCTGAGAATGGCAGTGTCACAAGGATGTAGCATTATGGATCACTTATTATGAGTGCATGTCAGACTATATGAATGTGTCCAATATAAAGGAGTTGAGATTGTTGGAAATCTTGTCCTTGAACCACCTGGCTGCATCTGGGTCAATGCCTAATTCAAACAATTGATTTGTAAAAATTCATGGTCTACAAGATGAGTAATGTGGAAACTGTAGATATATGGCAGAAGAACAGTGATGCATTTTCTGCAGTCATATATGGGCTAAGGTATTATGTACCCAAAAACACAAGAGCCAACAATATATAGCAAAACAAAAACCAGGACGTCAGTAAAAAAACACTTTAATAGCGAGCAAAGCTTTCGGAAATAATCCTTTCTCAATACTAAAATACATGAGTACATTCTCAATATATATAGGTCCCAAGATAGTCACATGACCGACAGCCAAAATCATATGACCCACATTAAAGGCATAACAAGACATATATTAAAAGCTCTTAATACAAAAAATTTTTTTAAAAAAATATATAAAAAATACAAGAAAAAAAAAAAAAATAATAATAATAAGAAATATGCCTTTAATGTGGGTCATATGATTTTGGCTGTCGGTCATGTGACTATCTTGGGACCTATATATATTGAGAATGTACTCATGTATTTAGTATTGAGAAAGGATTATTTCCGAAAGCTTTGCTCGCTATTAAAGTGGTTTTTTACTGACGTCCTGGTTTTTGTTTTGCTATATATTGTTGGCTCTTGTGTTTTTGGTTCCTTTATTTGCTGACATCAGAGGATTCCGCTTTCTAAGGTTTGTTTGACAGCCTTTTAGCCAACTTATGGCAAATTTAACTACTTCCATCAAGTCTCTCATTAATATGGAGGTTAACCCATTGCTGCATGTTGCTGAAGGGACTAATGAAATGCCTATGGATGATAATACTCTTCCTCATGATGCTCTTTTAGAGTTTAACAAATCTCTAGAGCTTCTGGAAAGAAAAGCTAGTAGTTTTAAACGTATGCAATGGCAGCGCTTCAGTTTTACTGCTTATATTGAGAAAGGAATTGTTCCCAGAGGGCTTAGAATCCTTAAAATGCCCTCTTATGGGAACACTTATCCAGATTTACTCAAGAAGTGGCAACAACTTAATATCAAACTTAGCATTGACTACATGTGTCTCATGGATGACTACTTTCTTAATATTGAAGAAGATCTGAAAAAAGAAATTACTATTCTTGAGAATGAGCTGGTAACTATGCCTGCATTTCTGAGTCTATCAGAAAATTACCAGCGTATGATAGAAAGAATGCAAGCACTAGATGCTAAGATGGAGGCTACCAAGAAGCGTAAGTTGCTTAGGGACATCAACGACTTCTTAAAGGGGAATATCTTCTCCTGGCCAAGAGAAAATCTTGTTAAATATAAATATAATGCTGCTACTAAACAAGCAGCCAAACCTCTACTAGATACGCTGGATGAAATTCATGGTAATATCGATCTGCCCCAGCCTGCATGTACCAACTGCCCAGAGTCTAACCCTCCGATTACTGGATCAGATGGTTTGGCCCGTTCGACGCCTCGCACGCAAGTGGGAGCTTCAGCAGCTCCTCTGGATGACAAGCAACTGACTGGTGGTGTACAAAATGTCGCTGGCGCAAAAAATAAGAGGATACAGCAAACCACGCTTAACTTCTCAAATAAGCGGTTTTCTCTTGAACATGCAGAGACTGTGAAGGAGCGTACTACCTATCCTAGAAGCCCTGCTTCGCCGAAAGTGACTGTATCTAACAAAAGAAAGCTGGATAGCCCTTTAGGGGTGAACAAGTACAGCAAGAAATCATTAGAGGTACGCTAAATCTTTCCAGCTTTGTTTTGTATCAAGCACATTATTCGCTACTATCTAAAGGCTTAAACTTTATTCCCTCAAGCAGTGATGATTTAGTCACAGCACTTACGGACTTGAAATTGTTTTCCAGACTGTTAAGTCTTAAATTGGTATTTGGCAACAGTATTTTGAAAAAACAAAGTTTTAAACGACTTAGCACTTTTATTCCTGTTTTTGCACCTGTAGTCAAGGCATTTCATGATTTATGTGAACAGCAGATAAGAAATGTTTATAGTACAAACTTTAAAGTTGATAAGAAGTGCTTTAATTTAACATGTCAAGAGTATAAAGCGTATAGAGAATTACAGTCTTGTGAGAACATTATTATTAAACAAGCTGATAAGGGGGGAGCAGTTGTCCTTATGGATAAAGATAAATATATTTCAGCTATGTCATTGTTGCTGTTAGATACTGTGGCTTTTAAATGTATTACTCCTGTGGATGTTAAAAATTGTGTGTCATATGTCAATATATGGTGATTTATGAACTACAACTGAATGATGACATAGATATTGATTTGCTCAACTATTTGACTGTTTCCTGTCCTATCACCCCACAATTGTATGGCATCCCAAAGATCCATAAATCATTGTTGGACCCACCTATGAGACCTATCGTCTCAGGTGCTGGCTGGGTGACTGAACCCATCTCAGTATATTTACATGCCCAACTTCTACCTTTTCTAGAAAAATGTGAATCCATCATCCGTGACACTATAGATTTTTTGTCTAAACTTAAGGCTTGGTATAGTATAGGTAGAATAGGTCTGACTAGTAGGAAACATTACCTTGTGACTCTTGATATAGTTTCCTTATTTACAGTTATCCCAATTGATACAGGAATTGAACTGCTAAGGGAGTTTTTGATCTCCTGCCCTCAGTCTGATTTTGGGAAGATTGAAAATATCTGTACCCTCATTGATGTAGTGTTAAGGAACAATGTTTTTCTGTTTGATGGGTCTTTATATCTGCAACTAACAGGTGTGGCTATGGGCACCTCCGTAGCCAACACCTACGCAAATCTAGTGCTTTATCAGTGGGAGAGAAAGTTCCTGTTTTGTGATACCAATCCCTATAGAGAACACATAAAATTTTTTCAACGTTTTGTTGATGATTGCTTCTTACTATGGGATGGTACACTATTAGAACTGGATGAGTTTATGTTATTTCTAAACTCATTATCTCCTTTTTTGAAATTTAAAATGTGTTTTTCAGACAATACCATCATGTTCCTAGATATCAATGTAACTATTGATGGGGATATTATCAACACGAGCCTACATAGGAAGGATGTAAGTGCAGGGAGGTATACTCATGCCACCAGCATGCATGCTCCCCATATTTTTAGAGGGACTGTAAGATCACAGTTCTGTAGGCTGAGTCGGTATAACACTGAAAATGATAAATTTTATAAACAACTTGATGACATGCTGACTGATTTTGCCTCCAGTGGGTATAGTGATGTGCATGTACATAATGAGAAGATGAAGTTGTTATAGGACAGGGAGACTTCATTGAAACCGATTTTCTCTAGCTCTATATCTGAGACAAGGGAAGCTGATACTTTCACCACACAGGAAACATCTATAAGATACGTGACTTCATTTAATTTGAAAACACCTTTAATTAAGCAGATTATTAGTAACAACTGGTTAATTCTTATGGCTAGTGATGAGTTGAAAGCTTGTCTAGGCAATAGACCACACTTTGCCTATAGGAATATGAGGACTTTAAAGAGTGTCCTATGTTATAAAGACTTTCCTATCAATACCTATGTTCCCACTTCATCTAAATTTGGTACATTTAAATGCCATAGCTGCTCCTGTTGTGAAAATATTTTTTGTGAAAACAGCGACCATTTTGTGCATCCAGTAACTAATAAGATATTTAAGTTTCACACATTTGCAACATGCATCACTACACACATAGTATATCTAGCCACCTGCGTGGCATGTGATTCCTTCTATGTAGGCAAAACTACACGGAAGCTGAAGGAAAGAATTACAGAACATAAATCAGATATTAGGAGGCACGTAGATAGAAATGCACTCTATAAACACATTTTGGATTGTGGAGATGGACATACATTTAGATTTAGGGCTATAGACTGTATACATCCTTCGGTTAGAGGTGGGGATATAAATAATGCCCTTGAAACTAAAGAATATAGATGGATTTTAAGACTGGCTAGTGACTCACCTCCTGGCCTAAACAGTATGGTTAGTATTAAACCTATATTGATTAAGCTTAGTAGAACTAAGCTGTGATTTGATCTATATTTTTCTTATTATTATTATTTTTTTTTTTTTTTCTTGTATTTTTTATATATTTTTTTTAAAAAATTTTTTGTATTAAGAGCTTTTAATATATGTCTTGTTATGCCTTTAATGTGGGTCATATGATTTTGGCTGTCGGTCATGTGACTATCTTGGGACCTATATATATTGAGAATGTACTCATGTATTTTAGTATTGAGAAAGGATTATTTCCGAAAGCTTTGCTCGCTATTAAAGTGTTTTTTTACTGACGTCCTGGTTTTTGTTTTGCTAAGGTATTATGTAGACAGGAGTGGTTGGACATAAGGAAGATTTTTTTTCTAGGAGAGGTTCAGTGTCTTAAAATGTAATCAAATTGCAGCTCAGCAGAGAAATTCTTGTGAGTGGTGAGGGAGAAAGGGATATAGACCAATAATTATGTGTTAGATGTAGAAGTGTAACAAATTATTTTAGAAAATCTAAACTTGAGAGATAACCTTGTAAGGAGTGAGTAGAGATGGAAAGGGAAGCAGTGGGTGTGTGTTTACATCTGCTTAAATTGTTTACTTCATTCAGGAATGGTTACATGTAATGAATATGAGTTTTTATTTTAGATTTTAGAATGTTAGCTTAATGGATTTTAACTATTTAATTAGTTGCAGAGTTGTGTTAAATATTTTTATTTATTTATTTTTTGTATCTATGATGGGGATTTGATTCCAATTGCATCAGGCTTCATATTATAGACTTGAAAGTGCATTTATTTGTCAACTAATGTTTCCATTTTCTCTGTAAAGTCTTGAAGTTATTGGAAATATTTTGTTTTGATATAGTAAGCAACTATTAGATACATATTTTACTTGCATTGTCAGGATCTTGAATGATGAATATGGGAGGCCATTCTAATGTGGAAAGGTAACATTTTTAAGGTAGGCATTTTTTACTTTATTGAGATTTTAGTGTCTAAATGAATTGAATATTGGTGGAAGTGTCAGTGCTATGCCATTTATTTTAAAGGAGACAGGAATCTAATCATTAAAGGAGGAGGTGTCTAAATATTGAAGAAATATTAGCATAATCATTGGCAATTAGTAGAGCTGAAAAAAATGAAGACCTCACTTAAGATTAGGTGGGCTGGATCGTGAATAAGTTGAATAAGATAAAGACCAGTCATAAATAATTGTATAATGTCACTAGAGCAGGGGCCTATGAGGTTTAGATTAACACTACTAGGAATTATTAAATTATAGTACTTAGACAATGCAAATATAATTTTGTGAGGGACTGGAATATAATTGGTAGTGGTACATACGAGATTACAAGATGGATTGGCTTGCCATTCTAAGATGGAATTTCTATGAGTAGTCAATATGAATCAGAGTTTGAGCAGGTATTTGTTTGAGAGATTAGTTGTATGTTTAAAAGTAATTTATAAAGGAGAAAGGCTGTACTACCATCCATGTTATCTCATCTGGCTTCAAATCTATAATTATACTTTTTGAAGAAATGTTGTATATTAGGTTTCTCAAGATTTGTCATGTTTTAGTGACTGCTAATAGGTCATGGGGATAGTTGGAGTTGACGGTACTTATCAAGACAAGTTTATTCTGTATATTTTTTTCAGGATTTAATAAGAAAGAGTCTATGATGATCTTGTCACTGTGAGCATAGATGCTGGAATGCAAAGTGGAATGCTAGGGATGACCTGGACTTATCTCAATATTTACCCTTACTAGTCAAATACATTTTATCAGAGAGAGTTTGAAGATATATTTTGGTAGATTTAGAATGTGTTCTGGATTTAGTGTAGAATCAAGTAAGTTGCAGAACTGAGAATCTGACAGATGTGAGCTTCTTTGGGAATTTATTATGTAAATTGTTAAGATAGGTGAGGTTTTAGAGATGTACAAAATAGTGAGGGAGATGTGTCAGTATGCAGTGCAATGATATTGATATGCTTTATTCCTTATAGGTAGGTACAAGGCAAGTTGTGTGTGACACTTCTGGTCTGCCTAGCCCAGTTTCTCAGTTGTCTCAGACCACTGACTGGTCAAGTTACTCACTGAGATGCACACAGCAGGTAAATGAAGGCTGTGGAAATCAATCCCTGCACCACAGAAAGCAGCTTGCTAACAGCTGATAGGCTTTATCCTCAGTGCTAACTGCCATACTATGTTGTGTGTGCTAACTGCCATACTATGTTGTGTGTGCTAACTGCCATACTATGTTGTGTGTGCTAACTGCCATACTATGTTGTGTGTGCATGGGTGTTGACTGTATCTTCAAGATGAAATCAGAAAAGAGTAAGAAGAAAGGTAGAAGAAATATTGTGAGATAAGTGGCTATGGAAAGGGAATATATGATAATGACATTATTTTATATTCACTAAATTGTTGCAAGGGAGATATATGGTGGAATTCTGGGCGTGAAAGCAGGGTACACAGAGGGGGCAATCACTGACCTATAAAAATAGTTTTGTGGGCATGATAGGGTTATACTTTAATGGTTATGACATTTGGGATGATAAATAATTGGTGAGAGGGTGTGAAATAAACAGGAGGCATACTGCAAATGTTGATAAAGGAATTGCAAGGTTGCAATAGATATTATGGAAAGATTATATTTTAAGGTGTATTACTATCGGTTCTTAAACATGATGATTAGTTTTGGAGGTATGGATATGTGAGTGGAGTGACATGAATTTGTGTTAATTATAATAGAATGAAAGGAAGGGAGAGAAAGAGAGAGAGCGAGAGAGAGAGAGAGATGTGAGTGTTGGGAATATTTTGAAGAAATGAGAAAATAGGAAACTGAAGTGAAGCTGCATCATTTCATCAGTCACTTATCTAAACAGTATGATAACAAGCATAGTAGAAAAGCAAAATAAACTGGATATAAAGCCCTATGTCACACATTGGACTGACACCTGACTGACAAATAGGATGCAGAAATTCAAAACTCTGGAAGCTACCTCCAGAAAGAGACCCTAGAGTTCTGTGGTGGGACCTCTCCTGTTTGTCATCAACTTCTCAATTGTAAAAGCAATAGAAATGGTCTCTGGCTGACTACGTTTGCAGATGACTGCAGGGTAGGAACAGTTACTGAATCAACAAATGAGATAGCCATTGTGCAGGAAGATTTGTCGCAAATAAATAACTGGTACCTAAATCATGGACTGAAATTAAGTGCCAAAAATATGCATTATTGTATAATTTTGGAAGTCATCTACCCCTGGAATCTACCACACTGAAAATATGTCCCTAAGAGCTGACCAAGTTGTTTGGAATTTGGGAATCTGTGGACACTGACCTAATATTTGGCCAACATGTGCCCACTGTCATAAGAAAGTCCTACTATATTGCACATTTTGTAAACAAGGAGATTGTATCTAGATCAAGAAATGTTATTGTCCCCTTTACTCAGCCCTCATTAGGCCAGTCATTGAGTATAATGCCCCGCTTGGCATGTATCTGTCCATACACATGCAACAACTTGAATGCCCACAGATATACCATACAAAAAGGACGCAAAGCCTAAACAACATGTTTTACATGGACTAACTTAAATCCCTGTCACTCTACTTAGTATCCTCTAGACTGCTAAGCGGTGACCCTTGTCTGGCATACAAATCATCCTCTGACACAATACAGATGGATTTACTGCACATCAGCAATTCAAATGGCATCAGAAATACTGAGTCTAAGGATCTAAACCTCTTCTGCTACTTCATTAGATCAGTTTGGAAGGACAGCATTACCTTGCAGAGGATAATGTTGCTCTGGAACAGACTCCCCATCCATGTAAAACAAAGCTCATCCCTGTTCATATTCACATGCAACTTAAATCTATGGATGGGAAACAGAAAATTTATCACAGGACTGCCTCCAGTACTACTGATGGACAAAGACACCTCCTATATGCTTTATCCCATGCATGGGTCCTCTCAAATTATCTATGGTATTATTATAGTTATTATCATCGCAGGTAATATATAATTATCAGCCATACAATGGGTAAGACTAATACCAATATAACACCAAACAAGATAGGTTAACTCAAGCACCAAAAATGGGAAACTGGCTAGGCTTAAAATTGCCCACAAGGACAGCTAGCCTAGTAGTTACCTATGAGCCTATGAACCTATAAAGAAGGGAGTTAGAGAGGTAGATGCAGAGAATATATCAATGATGCAAGCAGCTAAGTAGATGAAGTCTAATTGTGTATTGCTAGTACATAAATAATTGTTTTCATGTGCTACTAAGATATCATTAGTGTGAGATTATACTTAGACATAATTGCCAATATGCTAAAAAGCTGTTAAATGTTGTCATTGTTTATGCTTATCATGATTTATGTCTAAGACAGGGATGAGATGATTATATTTGATTCATCAGGAGAATATCATAGGTTTGTTAGCTTGATCAGAAGAGTCATGAAAGTATAAAGCAAACAGCATATGAGATATCTGAGAAAGGGGAAAGAATGCCAGAGAAACTGGCCAAAAATCAGACCTGTGCCAGCCAATCACTGTGTGTTTACACATATCAACAGATCTGGCGCGGCTCAGTTTATTATTCTGAGTTAATGCAAGAAATATTTAAGAACTACAAAAGACTTTCATCATAAATAAGCCTAGAAATTTCATCCAAAGAATAAAACATAAAAAAACAGTATAATTGGGGCAGAGCACTGAAGTATGTAGTAAAGAAATGCTAATGTCTCACTGTTAGTAAATGTAGAGGCAGGTAAGAAAATATCAGACATGCAACATCTTCAGAAAAATTCACCTATCATATGCAGCAAAACCTCTTCAAGTGTGAGCTGCAGGTTGCAGGATGCTTATACTGTTACTTGCAAAGTTTTCTTCTGAACAAAAGACATATTGTTGTAAAATATCAATAGCAGATAAAATGCAAAACAGACTGACTGATGAAACCACAAGGGATTGCAGATAACATATGTGAACTTTTGCAGGTGTATGAGTCAAGCAGTTTATCAATGGTCTAAATCAAAGAGGGGAATTATCATACTTCAGAGGGTCCCTTGAGTGCCATCTGTATGTAATGATGTATGTGACAGGAAAGAAATGACCCAATGAGAAAGATACATTAAAGACAGATGTAATGAATCAGGCGGGACAGAATACAATATGATAAAATATAACTGCACTGTCCTGCTTGTAAGTATACTTACTAATTTGAAGTACTTATAGGACATTGTGTGGTCTCCTGTAAAACAGTCAATGCAGCCTGTCTAGGAAAGTCTATGATAAAGTAAAATAGGAATTAATAAATAGGTGTACAGAACATTCCTGTATAACATTTCTTTGACACCAGGCTGCATTTTTTAGATTGTGAACTGGTATCTAATGCAATCACATATTTTGTAGATGCTTTGTCATTTTCCTTTACTGTAAGTCTAGTGGCCTCTTTTGTAAGTTATACGCTAATGAGGATTACAAATATGCAACTTGTGAAGCAATATGTCCGACCAGGAAAATGACATGAGCATGCATCATTATAAAATGTCTTTATTCTTCTTCTGCTGTTGCTTCTTATAAAATATGTTTACAGCATGCATGGGAAGGGAATGTTTAACTCATCAGTTTTCTACATGAAGTACTTCGTGGAGACCAGTCCACTCAGGAACTGTACTCAAATCTGATGCTTATGATTTAGGGACATCACGTGTATAATTGCTTACACTAAGTGCTTCCATAAAAGTTACGCTGTTGCAATGGTCCTGAGTTCTACATGAGTAATACAGGTGGTATTTGATCCAGCCTAATATGCAGAGGTTTTAAGTGCCAGTCTTTATTATAACCAGGTTATCTAGAAAAAAAAACAGGTTTGCTTGTTTTGCCCTTGTTTTCTCTGACGATGTTTATATTTCTCTATTTAGTTAGCATAACTAAAAAATCTGAAATTTATAACAGTTGACCTGATTTCAGACATTTGATGCATCCAATTCATCACAGTAGGAGGTTACTGGCATGCACATCAGGCTCAGTTTAAAAAAACAGCAGCACTGGCCATGAACAATTAATCAAACTGCTGAGTATTTCACGTGCAGTCCATCTTTGTGGGGTATTTTAGTAGGTCAAAGCAAAATGCTGACAGCTGCATAAGTTCAATAAGTTCAAAGAGTTTTAAGAGACAAAAATAAGTGATTACTAATCAGAAACAAATTATCTGTCATTTTGTTAAAGCTTGATATTATGGTTTGTGTTACCCAGATGTGGCTGCAAGTGACAGCAAGTTATATTATCTAGTTGCCATTTCTTGCTTCTAGTACCTAAAACCATTTATAAATATTTAAAATCCATTGTATTACTGGCACAAGGAATGAACATATTGTGCCCATCAAATCAAAGTTCTAAGCTGTTGTGTTAGTCATTTATGTACGTGAAGCAATGTATCTTCTTTTGCAGTAAAGGCTCGGCACCTTTACTGTCCACCACAAAACTACCATTATGGTTCTGCATCAATCAGAATTTCATTTAATGTACGCCACTCATATAGACATTGTCCTGTAATTTATCTGATTCTGAAAGGTTGCCTGCACATCACTGAGCCATACCTCTGCTCTCACCTCTCCTGTTCATTTCTGACTCTGCATAACTGTACTATTCCTCCCCTTATTTCCTTTACTTTTTATCTACTCTTCTGGCTTCCCCTTCCCTTTAAATAATCACCTTCACACACTTTGCTCCTTATTTACTTGCAAAAGTAGAACAATTGCTTTTAGATCCATTTTTTATGACTCCATTGATTGTTTTTGCAGTCAGCTGAGATCTGAGCAATCTGGTCTAGCCTGCTCAGCTCACCCCCGTTGCACTCAGTATCACTCTGCTCCCCTTCCCTACCCCCGATTTCCATCCACCACCACTACACCTAACCTTAACTCTGTCTAAACACTCCCATCAATTACAATCAATCAATCCAACCACTCCTCCACAAACTCCACCTTCATACACACTCACTTCCTAACAATTCCCACCTGGACAAGTCACTCAATTTCCTACCACTCTTACTCTTGACAAAACACCTAATAAGTCTTGAGTTAACAATTTCAGAACCTAACTCTAACTAAATTTTACTATTATCCACACATACCAATGTCTCCGCACTACAACAAATATGTAACACTTGTTTTTCTATACACAGTCACCTTGACTCTATTAATATTAATCAGTTACCTAACTTCATACCAGAATCATACACCAAACACTTACACACCTCCCACAGCTACACTCCATTATCCCCTCAACATGCTACCCCAAAACTTTGAAATAGCCTTCAACCTCTGTAACACCACACTCCTTGGATTGTTTCACTATAAGTATATGCACCAATCATCAAAGTTCCACTTCTCTTTCAAAAGTAACAAACTCCTTGCAAAACGCATACCTTCAGTCACAAACCTATCATCCCACTTACATCTCTGTGGTGATATACACCCAAACCCTGGCCCAAATTCTAACTCGTAGCAAACCACAAACCATCCCTCAGCCCACACCCATATACCATTAGACATCCGCCAGAAGATAAGATCTCCTAATCAACATGAACCTTAGAAGCATTCTCAACAAGATACATGACCTATATGCTAGTATATCACTATATACTCCTTACATTGTGTCCTAACTGAAACCTGGCTGAAACCCAATGCTAACAACAATATAATCCTATCTCCAGGTTATATTATACACAGGTTGGACAGAGCAAACAAACATGGAGGGGGAGCAGCCATTTTCTACACATCTAAGCTGAAGATAGAGCATTTAGATCTAGGAAATCAAACTTTTAACAATGCTGAAATATTATATGCTAAACTTGAAATAAAACCTAAAAAATACTGCACCATCATAGGGATGTGTATTCCACCAGGAAATAACATTGCAACCATTGAATACTTCACTACATATCCCTAACATTCCCACAGGAAACCATAATACTGGGTGAATGATGCTGACTGGAACACATGTAAATCCAATAACCCACAAACTTCATTAACCTTTACGGTTTCAGACAGGTTATACAAACTCCAACTAGAATAGATAAAACCACCATAAGACAATCTGCCCTGGATTGGATGTTAACTAATTAACCTTTACTTTTTGGCCGTCTCCTAGATAGTATAAGTGACCATCTCTTGACAAACAGTCTCAGAAAACACCTTCATCCCACCAGAAACACCATCTTTAGACAAATTCAGAAAAAGAAAGACCTTAAACCTCAAATATTTAACTCACTCTTATACAGCTGCAGTTGGACCCCATTGAAAACACTACCCCTAGACAATGCAGTAGAATATTCTAACTATACATTCCTCAATATTCTAAACAAAGTAGCCTTATGTAGAATCATAAGAACCAAAGCAAACTATTCACCATTGCTAACAGAAGAAACTAAAAACTTACTGAAATTTAGGGACAAAGTCTTAACACAATGGCACATCAACAAAACCCAAGCCAACCTTGAACACTACCATAAGCTTAGAAATAAAGCTAAATCCCAGATAAAATAGGACAAGAAAAGCTTCTACTGTAACATTCAAACAAAGCACTGAAATAATCCACATAAATTCTGGTCCACCCTGAAAAAAAAAACTCTTGCAACCCAGGCAACAAACCACTCCAATCCCATCACTGGCTAAGATTCAAGATATATAGCTACATAATTTAATTCATTCTTTACCACCTCAGTACTTTCTCTTTCCATATACTCCTGAAACTCCCCTCTGACTATCCCTACTTCTCCTAATGAAGCTAAGGATACTTTCTAATTTAAGCCCATCCAAACTAACACCATAAAAACTACTCTGTAAACAAAAAACAACTGCCCTTGCAAAAGACATCTTACCTTCTGAATTCCTTAAAATAGCAGCAGATAGTGTTGCTTACCCCATCTCTATTCTGATCAACTGCTCTGTTTCAGAACACTATATCCCATGCCTCTGAAAAATATCTTACATCACCCCATTGCATAAAGGAGAGAACTCTACTGAGCTTTCTAACTATAGACCCATCACAGTCTTATCACCACTTGCCATAATTCTAGAAAAATGGATGCACCAACAGCTTTTGCACCATCTCCTAACTAACAGCCTCCTAACTGATACACAGCATGATTTCTGCCCCAGCCACCGTCCAACAACTGCTGTTCTAAACTTTTCAAATGCTATAAACCAAGACAGAAGTGATGGCAAACTTGCTTCCTCCATTTTCTTAGATCTCTACAAAGCATTTGATTACGTACCTCACCAGAAACTCCTCACAGAGCTAGCCTCCCTCAAACTTAGCCACTCATCCGTAGCCTGGTTTCTTAACTACCTGACTGATTGCCAACAACATGTGAAATGGCAGCATGATCTCCCATCTCTCTTACCTGTTTCCATGGGAGTCACCTCATTGCTCAACCCTGGGTCCCATTCTCTTCACTATTTTTATCAATAAACTACACACAGCTACCCATCTTCCAACCGCTGCGCAATACGCAGATGATTCTATGCTCATTTGCACTGCCCCAACCCTACAACATCTCTAAGTAAAAACACAACTAGTCTTCTTAGCAGTAGAATCTTGGCTATCTGATGCACAACTATTACTTAATCCAAATAAAACTAAAACCACACTGTTCCAGCCCAGTAAATCCCTCGACTCCCCTACATCATTTTAAATGCACTCATCAAACAATACTACCATATCAACAGTGTTCCAAGCTAAACTACTAGGTGTAATAATAGATAATAGCATGAAATTTGACAAACACCTAGCTCAAGCCAAAAAAAGACACATATAAAACTAGGTTCTCTATACTGAATTAAACCTTTCCTCACTGCTACTACCATAAAAGAAATATCCAGAACTCAGCTTCACTCTACCTTACTATATGCCTCCTCCATATTTTTCAATCTAAACAAAAACAGATGTAGCAAAACTTGAGGCCTGTTATAACAAAATTGCTAAGTTTGCAACCAATGCCCCTCATCGAACCCATCACTGCCAGCTATTACAACAACTAAACTTGCTAGAACTACCCCACCATTTAACCTACACCCAACTTACCACACTCACAAACTCATTCACTAACAAGACAAACCCAAGCCCTCCATCAAATGCTCCAGCTCTACACTAATAATTGACCCTTCTGCTCCTCAAATAAATCTCTTCTATATATTTCCAAATATAATAACAAGGTTGGAGACTCTCTTTATTCAAATTTATTCTCAAAATCTGGAACAGTCTCCCTCAATCACTCTTATTAACAGAAAACTTATCCACTTCAAGTTGCTACTTAAAGGCCACCTGGTCAAAAACTGAATCTGTTCTTATCACACCCCCAGGCTAAACCCTATACTTTCTACCTTCCCTACTTTCCTACCTTTCTATCTGCTATTATACATTTTAGCAAGATTATATCCAACTTACATAAACAAACTCATTATTCTCAAACTTTCATCCCCTTTGCCTCACCCCATTCCCCCTCACCTTTTTCTATACATCAGACAATATAACCTGCTAACAACAACAACTACTACTTTCTAAAACTGACAGACAATCAGATAATTTGACAAGATGACCTATATGACAACAGTTACTATACTAGAAAATACATATTATCAATGTAAATTACATTAACTCTATACTGTTGTTTAAATACCTTGTTTAATGTGTATACAATATTGTTGCTGCTTAAGATTATTGCATTTACTTTTTTGTAAATGGCGCAGTGGTGTAGTGGTTAGTGTTGTTGCCTCACTGCCAGAGGCTCTTTGGTTTGATTCTCAACTGGAGTGCTGTCTGTGTGTACTCCCTGTGTTCATGTGGGTTTAATCCAGGAGCTCCAGTTTCTTACCACATTCTAAAGACATGCAGTAGGTGGAATCGACACTCTGAACTGGCCCTAGTTGGGAGTGTGCAGTGCATCCTCTGTGGAGGGATTGGCCTTGGGCTAGCCACCCGATCCTGTAGAACCTGTACCTGCCACAGAAACAGTGAGTGCTAAATGCACAGGAGCAGATCCAGGATTACTTGTTTGTAGCTTAATGTTTGATATACTGTATCTTCTTTGTAAACAATGTGCCTTGTCAAGTGTTATAGCGCTTTTGTCCTTGAGCCTCTGCTAAAAATGGGCTCTGTTCCCAGTCAGACCTCCCTAGTAAAGCAATGTAAAATAAATAACTAAAATAAATATGCAGAAGGACATAGCTATCAGAACTGATTTCTGAGACTGGCAAACACTGCGCTATGCACAGTAAAAAAACAAACAATAATAAACAGAATCAAACAAGTGTTCCTCAAGTACTTTACTGAAGAAAATGTTAGTAAAGTTAAGAATTAGTTAAATAAATGAAACTTTGAACAACCTCATGCTACGCCTACCAGCATATCATATCTTAAAAGAGAGAAAAGTACTTTTTGTTTTCTGTCATCTTCAAAAGCAGAGAAAGGTCATATGAGTGGCATACAAGCTATAATTACTAAGTAGTCCTACTTCAAAAAAAGTGTTGTCCAGCTGTCAGCACATGTTTTAGCTTCAGAGAGCTCTAACAGGAAAAAGCAGAAGTGTCACATACATTTTTATGCCTGATATACATTAGATTTTGATCATGCATTGCTTCTTATTAAATAGAAATATTGGCTGAACTCTTAATTTGGGGAAAAAGGGGGGCACCTCAAATACTCTTTAGTAATCTACTAACCAGTTAACAGTATAACACTCATTTATGCCAGTATTGTTGTTTAATGGTTTCATATAGAATGCCTTGATATCTGAAATGTTTCTGAGGATTAGATATGGCTGGTTAGCAGAGGCACAGATATATAACTTATTTTTGCTCTCTGGAGTTAAATCACTAAAAGTTTTATCCAGAAGCTATTTTGCTTGGAAACTTTACCAAATAAGTATTTGTAATGTAAAATGTATTGAAAAAGAAGTGATATGTGATAAATGTAGTTTATTTGCATATATGTACAAGAGCAAGAGTATGTGCAAACCAGTAGTTTGAAGGTTTTTGTGTGGGCAGGTAATTAAACTTCATCTGCTTGCTGTGGATTTTATTAATAGTTTGTACACCATGGTGTAATTTGAACGTTAGCAAGAAATGTAATGTATTGTAGTTTGTGTTAATTAGCTCATTGCCTGGATCACTCAGAATTTTTTTCTGAACTGGTAAAAATAACAGTTACCACTTGGTGTAAGACACAGGTGCATGAAGAGAAAGACTAAACATATTATAATCTACTGCATGGGTCATGTAACATACTTTTCAGTTTAAAGGCTGTTATGGGTGTCACTATGTAAACTTGCTGCCTGAAAATAAATAACTCATCTTTGATGATGGAATATCATCTGAGAAACAGAGCGCAACTGTGAACAGTTTCAGTTATCAATTCATACACTCCACTGTGAATGGTGGATTTAGAGAGAAGCACCTGCCTAGTCCGAAATGTCTTTATCACAGAAAAAAAGTATATATATATATATATATATATATATATATATATATATATATATATATATATACACCTATATGTGTGTGTGCTTATTTATAAATATATATATGTGTGTGTGTATATTTATAAATATATATATCTATCTATATATATATATATATATATATATGTGTGTGTGTGTGTGTGTGTGTGTGTGTGCACACACACACACACACACACACACACACACACACACACACACACACACACACACACACACACACACACACACACACACACACACACACACACACACACACACACACATACACACACACACACACACGCACACACACGCACACACACACACACACACACACACACACACACACACACACACACACACACACACACACACACACACACACAAATCCACACACATATATATGTATATATTTGTTGCTGCATTATTGTAACATAGTTTTGCTATAGGCATTTTTGTAAGTGCTTTGTCCTTTTTTTCTATAAAATAAAAAAAATGTAAACAGCTGTGCAACTGTGATCATTTCCATACAAGTGCTGCAAAGCAAAGACAGACATAACAATAGATATATTTAAATAAATGGGCATCAGTATTCAATATTATTTTATTTTTATTATTATTAAACTTTTGTTTACTGAGATAGTCCAAATGGGATAACTTGCATATCCCTTAACAGCAGCGGCACAGGGAGAAAAGCTCCATGTTCAGATCCAATTATACAAATTATACAATTATAGATGGATTTAGACGTGATATAGAAAACAAAATATAACCACATTAAGTTTGTTACAACATCATAATAGTGTGACAGAGGAAAAGAAAACAAAGGTAATTATAGCTGCAATAACTATTGTGAAGGAGTTAAGACACTATGTACAGAGATTTTATAAAATTTAATTTTCTTAGCTCTACATGATTTTTTTGCTATGCATTTTAGGTGGGTAAGAAAAAACATTAGTTAAAAGACAGGACATATGAATGAACATCTTAATTAATAGGTTCATAGTTTTATACTAGGGTAATGACCACTGGAGTCTTTATAAGCATAGCTGTGCAACTATATCATGGGATATGTTAGTAAAGAGGTGGCTAAGGGTTATGTGGGGTAGTATGTTAGCTGGGACCAGACTGCGGATGAATTTCCAATTTCACATCTAATGATTGAGTTTTTTTTTTTTTTTTTATAGAGTTAGGGATTAATTATGTTTCACATAGATGGGGAGCTTATTCCATAGTGCAGTGGATCCTTTTGAACACATATCAATCCTTCCAGCATGTTCTATTTATTTTTAGACAATGTTCAGGTCCTTGGGCATAGAGTTTCTGGTGCTGTTAGTTTTGTGGATGTGCAACAGATTCATCAGAGCTGCATCTGAAGATACCTTATATACTAGGCATGGATTGCTTCTAAGTAACTTGTAGGAGGCTGAGTACAGAGAGAGGGCTTTAAGATGATCTGTAAAGGGCAGGTTATTCATACTCTAGATTCTCCTGGTGAGGAACCTTTGAAGGTGCCTGTTTCTGAGAATTTTTCAACAATACCTGATTGGAATATTTTATTGAACAACTTGTCCTGGTCAAAGTAGATGGAATTCACAACTGCCCCTCATCCATAACCATGATGTCCCTCTCAAAGACATGTAGCAGTCTGAATAGGCAAGACTTTCCCTTAACAAAGTCAAATTGGAATGGGTCCAGTGTCTATAGGTTGTCATTGTCCTTGTTGATCATTTCCATGATAACTCATTCCATGACTCTGCATATTAGACTTGCCAGACTGTTTGGTCTGTAGTTCCCGGGGTCAGTTGATAATCTCTATTGTGAGGAGGGATGACTGTTGCTGCCCTTTATTTACCAGGTATGTAACCTGTTTTGAGGCTGTAGCTGAAGACTGCCTCAAGTGGCCCTGCTAGGTCATGTGTTAGGATAGTTAGGAGGCAACTGGGGATATTGTCAAGGCCCAGTGAATCAATGATTTTGGCTTTAGCAAGCATGACCATGACCTGATCTCTGTTGAAAGTTGGGAGAATATGCTAAAAGGGATTTCACAGGGAGTAGTGGGAGGTGGGTGTGAAGTTAGAGCTAAATTTATTAGCCAGTACAGTCACTATGCCACCCTGGTCAGTGAATGATGTGCCATTTACCACCAGTTCTGCATTGTGCTGAGTATTACCTTTAAGGCTCCTGACATAGATGAAGAAGGCCTTCTGTTTGTCCAGTGACATTAAGAAAAGTGTAAAAAAATATGTGCTAGCTAAATGTGTTATGCAAAAAGGATCTTGGCCTTTTTTATTTAAGTTTTTAGTTTTGAAAAGATAATGGAAAATCCATGAAGAGGGGATATTAGAAACTCCAATGAGGTTAAGGAAGAGAAATGGATTATAAACTGTAATGCTGTGCATGAACTGGGGCTGAATGATGTGGTTCTTTTAAGACCTGTTTTGAATCCTAGAATTTTAAGGTATGAAACTTCTTTAAGTACTGTTGCAGCAGTATCTTATGTCATATTTTATATGTTAGCATTTGCATGTTTGTAATTAAATGTATTTTAGAAGTCAAATATTGTTGCTTTAGATCATGTGATGTTAATAACTTATAAAATGGAGTCAGCAGGAAATGACATAATATATTTGAAAACTTGAAGAAGCTTTATGTGTAAATGCATTTGTTGATTGTTTATTCATAAAAATATAAGCTGATTGTCCTAAGTGGTGCATGGTCTCTTGTTTATTTTGATGATAGGGATTGCACTTTCATTTAAGGAGTAATTGATGAGAAATGAAATGGGATATGCCAGTGCATTCAGTGTCATAGCAATGTATTCTGAAGGTTGGTTATGAGAAGCTAAGGTTGTGGGCTTTAATTTTTTGTATGTGTCATTTGGCAGTAGATGTAGAATTTGATTGGATGGAGAATAATGTGTTTTGAGTATAAGGACTGCAGGAAGAATAAGACTAAAAGGGCTGCTTTTAAGTGGCCTGAGGACAGTTTGAATTAAATGACAACTGAACTGGCTGGTTGTTGAATCTGAGCTATTATTATTTTGGAGGGGGTGGGGTGGTGGACAGCCCTGGCTTGAGTAGATTATTAATAGATTTCTAGAAAAAAATTGTGATTATTATGACTTCTTTGTAAATTGAAAGAATAGTTTTGTTTAGCATTTTTTGTCACTTTGTTATGTTTCTTAAATGTCATAATTTTTGAGAGCTATTGGGGATTTGCTTGGTAACAGGTTTTTCATGCCATATCTCTTTGTAGCATAAGTTGCTTAGTATTTCTAGTAAGCAATGGAGCAGGGTTAGATTTTAGACCTTTTGACTTCAGAGGCTTGCTGATTTAATATACTTAAAATAAGAGACTACATCACTAAGTGGCAGAGTTTTAAGAGGTGTCCACTTACATTTTTGCAGTGTCTCAATAAAAAAAAAACTTTATTAAAGGAAGATAGGTTCTGAACTTTTTTGTAGATTTTTTTGTAATGGCTATTACAATGTCCAAGGACAAATGCAGGCAAGTGATCACTTATGATGTCTACTAAGCAGTGAGATGAGTGGATCTTATTAGGATTGTTGCTGAGTCGAGTATTAACTCTCTAATGCTTCTTTTGTTGATTCCAGTGAGAGTATTTATGATTTGTTAGAATCTGTAGAGGTTAATTGGATGAGAGTCTATTTTAGAGTTGCAAGATTTCTAAACAATGCTAAGGCCACTTGATATAATAGTTCCACAAGGGATGTTATGATTAAATCAGCTAAGTATGCCTCCTACTGCTCTTGCATTGTTGCCTGGTGGAATACATGGTGCAGCAATGCATATGTTTTTGGCTGTTTATTTTAAGTACAGATATTAGAAATTCTATGATATGGAAGTGGAGAATGTTATTAGGATAAGGTATTATGTCTAGTGAGTTCTTAAGTATAATAACAGCTTCCCACTCTCATTTTTGTTTATCAAGTCTGAGGATACTGTAGCCAGGAAGTGGTATTTGTTAGATTGTCACTTTTTTTAACCATGTCTCAGTGGTAATGATTAGATCAGAGCTGTGTGGTATAATACAAGCATGTCAGTCATGGATTTTATTTGTAAGACTTCTTATGTTTGCCTTTAATAATGGAATGCTAGAAAGGTATGATATCAGAAAGAGTGTTGTTTGGTTCCGTAGAAGTTGTATTATAGGGATTATGTTTCATACTAGGATCATAGGATCATAGGATCATAGGAAGTTACTAGGCTAATGGCCCTAGGGCCCTTACAAGCCTAGCCAAGGTTTTCCCTTGTTTCCATGATCACCCCTACTGCCCTTGTCCAAGAGGGACACAGGTGGAACCCCCCCGGGTGAATTTATGGTTACCCCTTCAATTGTCCAGAATGTGCTTGAAGAGGGCCAATGAGGTGCTGCATTTGACATGCAGTGTGAGTCTGTTCCAAAGTTGAGATAACCTCTGGGAGACAAATCTATTCCACCAGCAGGTTCTATTAATGTCAAATACCAGGTTAAGGTCTTTAGAGCAAGTAACTCGTGTACCATTTCACTTGCAGATATGCAGCATTTTCAATAAAGCAGGGTCAGAGATTGCCTTATATGCAAGGCAGAGATCACCTCTGAGTAGTCTGTATGAAGCAGAATAAAGTGACAGTGATTTCAGATGGTCCTCATAGGACAGATGCTGAAAACCTTGAATTTTCCTTCTGAGGAACCTTTGTGGTCCCTCCAGTTACTGCAGGTGTGTTGAAAGGTACATACCAAAAGGGACATTGTACTCAATTACTGGCCTGATGAGGGAAGACTACAGAGAGGTTATAACTTCTTTTTTTCTGGAGGCAATGTCCTTGCTTATGAGATGAGCAATATAGAATGTCCTTCTCACCACTGTGGAAACATGGTGGTCAAAGGTAAGGTTGCTGTCAACCTGTGTGCACAGGTCTATCACCACTGACTGTGCACTTAGGGTGTTGCTATTCATGTGATAGTTAGAAGGAACATTGCTCTTACTGAAAGGGATGATAATACATTTTTTTACATTGAGTTTAAGGCCATGACTTTGCCACCAGTCATTTGTGTAAGACTCTCTTGTAGGATGTTGACACCATTTGGAGATTCTGTGACCACTCCCAGTTTGTAGTCATCAGCAAACTTTGTCAGCCAAAGACCTTTAGTTTTTGCTTCTACTTAAGAGAAATAGATCCCAAACAGTAGAGGTCCCACGACTGATCCTTGTGGAACATGAGATAACTACTTTTGCAATGATTTTTTGAAAGATCATTCTGGGCAAAGGAATTAATTAGAAGACGTTTAAGTGACATATTGGTGGAGTTATAGACATAAAGGTACTTATGGCAGTAGATGCAATACATAGAGAGTGGAAGAGTTTATACAAGAAGCTTTGGAAAAAGATGACTGAGAGAATACTATCTGAGTTTGTGGGGAGGTGTGGTGATGGAGTATAAAAGGCTTTCGTTGTGCTAGTGAAGAGAGAAGATATAGTGTGAGAAAAGCAAAACTATTGTAAATTGCCGTGTTGAAGTAGAGGAGAGGCAGTTATGGAGAGTGTGGGTGGAGTTTAGATAGGTGATTTTAATGGTAAAAAGTATTATGTGAAAAGATATTTAATTGCTGGGCAGGAGATGTGGAGGTGTTATAAGAATAAAGGAAGATATTTGATTGGAGGTTAGGATAGATGGAAAGTAATATGTGCTAGTTGGCAGATTTGATTAGAAGATAAGAGAAGGTCTGTTTTGGAAGTAGGAGTATAAATGTATTGTAACAGAGAGTGGGTAGGAATTGGTGATAGGGTAGGGGAGTGGGGTGAGCCTGATCATAGTGAGGGTGAATTGAGCAGATTACACAGACCAGAGGTCGATCAAGTGTAAATAAATATCTGTTTTTTGTGAGGCTTAAAACACTGGCAAGTGTAGACTTCACACTAAGATTAAGAATTACTAAGTTATTCAAAAAGAACTATTATAAGTGTGTGTATAAGATTCTATAAAAAGAGAAAACACTGAAATTATTATATATTGCGTTTGGTACTCTATTTGGTGGAGTTGAATAGTAAAAGAAATAATAAAACAACAAATGTTTACTTCCCAAGTCTGTTTTTAGAGAAAAACTATTAAATATTGTAAGGAGTCTAATTCTGAGGTAGAAATAGGGGTTATTTAGATGGACATCCTTCCAGCTACTGAATGTATTTTCCCAAAAATTATATAACACATTTAATCATTGCACATGTTTGCAAAGCATTGCTAATCCACTAAGGAAAATGGCAGTCCCTTGTGATCTTGGAATGATGTTAATCACTGGAGGGAGGGGGGGGGGGCTTTCTCCAACCTCAAACAGACTGATGCAGTTTTTTAAATTCTGAGATAGAAGTTAAATTTGTAGAGAAAACAGAGAAGGACATGAAACATATGGTATAAGCAGGATAACTGTTAAAGATGAATTGGAAGTTCAAAAAATCATTAGAAACAAGTGATGGTACAGCTTATATAATTCCTGTTGCCATCAATGAAACCTGCATGCTCTTGTAATGGTCACTGTTGTTCCATATATGCATGTGTTCTGCTTGGTCTGCAACTGTGTTAAATCTGGTGTTTTGGATTAATGGGAATACCTATGCATGCTGTTATGAATAATCCTGAATGCTGTTGACTGTTACTAACTCATATCTGTCATAAACCTGCATCAACACAGCTCATATGGGAAGGCCGGTCCCAGCGGACCCACCTGTCCCACGTCAGCTGGACATGGCACTGGGCACCAGCACATCTGGGGCCCAGCCTGGGACCTCCACCTCTGTGGGCCCTGCGCCACCTTAAGGTGGAACTGCTGCAGGGGATTGGGCTCGCTCCCCCACCTCAAAGCGAGGTGGAGGGGAACCTGACACCCATCAACAATCCGGGCCATGGTGTGTAGGGATCTCGATCTGGAGTATCATGACTGGCTAGGCCAGCTTGAGGGCCAAGTGGTGCTATTAGAGGGTGAGCCTGCCCATCCTACACAGCCCCCAGCACAGCCACCTATGGGGCCGTGAAGGTGCAGTGGTGACTGCCCATGGGTGGGGACCTCAGTCCCACTGTTTCCAGTTGGGGGCTCATGGGCTTGCGACTTCCAAACACCCCTCCCTGTCCAAGGTGTTTACCCACCACAAGTGTCATATACCGGCCCTGTATGCATCTTGAGTGTCTTGTCTGTTAACCTACCCAATCTAACTCCCGAAATATACCTACTACCCCTCTCCAACATCCCACACTCACCTGAAAAAAAGGGCAATCTGTTCCCACAAAAAAATCATGCCCCATACATAGCTGTCCATTTCACACAAGTGTCCACTAGACACATCATTAGAGAACTTGGCATAGCTCCTCGTGGTCCCCTGCAGAGTTCCTAAGCCAGCAGAGAGCAGAAAAAGCAACTTTCTTGATCATAAGTATTTTTTAAACTTTTTAGTTTGCATTTTTCGATCTTTTAAGCTTTTTGACTACTGTTTGTGCCTATATTACTGTTTTATTACCTTATTTTCCTGTTTTTGTGTGCTTAAATTGTTGATTGCACTTGTTGGCTAAAGTATTGCTTAAAAGTAACAAACAGGCTAATACACTCAAGTGTACCAGCCTTTGATAGCAATTTAGTCGAAAACACAGCATTTACTGCATTTTTTTCTGTCTGTTTGCAAAAAAAACAAAAAAAAAAAATACTTCTCCTTTCCTGAACTTTCCTAGCTAGCTGTTCCAGTGATCAGATTTTGCTGATCCCTGGGCTTTGTATTTGGCTTCTGTGTTCCTCCATTTTCTTGTGTGGCCAGAGGTAGTTTCTTTACTCACCAGTGAGAGTGGGGAGTACTGAGCTGCTTGTTTGTCCTCAGAGGAGTGGTTAGAAGCAGCAACTTGTAAATCATTGGCCATTTTGGGTCATTTCCTGTTTTTTCCAGCCCCCTGCTATAAAGCACACGTTAGCGGGCTTTTCTGGCATTAGAGAACTTGACATAGCTCCTCGTGGTCCCCTGCAGAGTTCCTAAGCCAGCAGAGAGCAGAAAAAGCAACTTTCTTGATCATAAGTATTTTTTAAACTTTTTAGTTTGCATTTTTCGATCTTTTAAGCTTTTCGACTACTGTTTGTGCCTATATTACTGTTTTATTACCTTATTTTCCTGTTTTTGTGCGCTTAAATTGTTGATTGCACTTGTTGGCTAAAGTATTGCTTAAAACTAACAAACAGGCTAATACACTCAAGTGTCCCAGCCTTTGATAGCAATTTAGTCGAAAACACAGCATTTACTGCATTTTTTCTGTCTGTTTGCAAAAAAAACAAAAAAAAAAAAATACTTCTCCTTTCCTGAACTTTCCTAGCTAGCTGTTCCAGTGATCAGATTTTGCTGATCCCTGGGCTTTGTATTTGGTTTCTGTGTTCCTCCATTTTCTTGTGTGGCCAGAGGTAGTTTCTTTACTCACCAGTGGGAGTGGGGAGTACTGAGCTGCTTGTTTTTCCTCAGAGGAGTGGTTAGAAGCAGCAACTTGTAATTCATTGGCCATTTTGGGTCATTTCCTGTTTTTTCCAGCCCCCTGCTATAAAGCATGCTTTGGTGGGCTTTTCTGGCATTAGAGAACTTGGCATAGCTCCTCGTGGTCCCCTGCAGAGTTCCTAAGCCAGCAGAGAGCAGAAAAAGCAACTTTCTTGATCATAAGTATTTTTTAAACTTTTAGTTTGCATTTTTTGATCTTTTAAGCTTTTCGACTACTGTTTGAGCCTATATTACTGTTTTATTACCTTATTTTCCTGTTTTTGTGTGTTTAAATTGTTGATTGCACTTGTTGGCTAAAGTATTGCATAAAAGTAACAAACAGGCTAATACAATCAAGTGTACCAGCCTTTGATAGCAATTTAGTCGAAAACACAGCATTTACTGCATTTTTTTTCTGTCTGTTTGCAAAAAAAAACAAAAAAAACAAAAAAATACTTCTCCTTTCCTGAACTTTCCTAGCTAGCTGTTCCAGTGATCAGATTTTGCTGATCCCTGGGCTTTGTATTTGGTTTCTGTGTTCCTCCATTTTCTTGTGTGGCCAGAGGTAGTTTCTTTACTCACCAGTGGGAGTGGGGAGTACTGAGCTGCTTGTTTGTCCTCAGAGGAGTGGTTAGAAGCAGCAACTAGTAATTCATTGGCCATTTTGGGTCATTTCCTGTTTTTCCAGCCCCCTGCTATAAAGCACGCTTTGGCAGGCTTTTCTGGCATTAGAGAACTTGGCATAGCTCCTCGTGGTCCCCTGCAGAGTTCCTAAGCCAGCAGATAGCAGAAAAAGCAACTTTCTTGATCATAAGTATTTTTTAAACTTTTAAGTTTGCATTTTTCGATCTTTTAAGCTTTTCGACTACTGTTTGTGCCTATATTACTGTTTTATTACCTTATTTTCCTGTTTTTGTGTGCTTAAATTGTTGATTGCACTTGTTGGCTAAAGTATTGCTTAAAAGTAACAAACAGGCTAATACACTCAAGTGTACCAGCCTTTGATAGCAATTTAGTCGAAAACACAGCATTTACTGCATTTTTTTCTGTCTGTTTGCAAAAAAACAAAAAAAAAAAAATACTTCTCCTTTCCTGAACTTTCCTAGCTAGCTGTTCCAGTGATCAGATTTTGCTGATCCCTGGGCTTTGTATTTGGTTTCTGTGTTCCTCCATTTTCTTGTGTGGCCAGAGGTAGTTTCTTTACTCACCAGTGGGAGTGGGGAGTACTGAGCTGCTTGTTTGTCCTCAGAGGAGTGGTTAGAACCAGCAACTAGTAATTCATTGGCCATTTTGGGTCATTTCCTGTTTTTCCAGCCCCCTGCTATAAAGCACGCTTTGGTGGGCTTTTCTGGCATTAGAGAACTTGGCATAGCTCCTCGTGGTCCCCTGCAGAGTTCCTAAGCCAGCAGAGAGCAGAAAAAGCAACTTTCTTGATCATAAGTATTTTTTAAACTTTTAGTTTGCATTTTTCGATCTTTTAAGCTTTTCGACTACTGTTTGTGCCTATATTACTGTTTTATTACCTTATTTTCCTGTTTTTGTGTGCTTAAATTGTTGATTGCACTTGTTGGCTAAAGTATTGCTTAAAAGTAACAAACAGGCTAATACACTCAAGTGTACCAGCCTTTGATAGCAATTTAGTCGAAAACACAGCATTTACTGCATTTTTTCTGTCTGTTTGCAAAAAAAAAAAAAAAAAATACTTCTCCTTTCCTGAACTTTCCTAGCTAGCTGTTCCAGTGATCAGATTTTGCTGATCCCTGGGCTTTGTATTTGGTTTCTGTGTTCCTCCATTTTCTTGTGTGGCCAGAGGTAGGTTCTTTACTCACCAGTGGGAGTGGGGAGTACTGAGCTGCTTGTTTGTCCTCAGAGGAGTGGTTAGAAGCAGCAACTAGTAATTCATTGGCCATTTTGGGTCATTTCCTGTTTTTCCAGCCCCCTGCTATAAAGCACGCTTTGGCGGGCTTTTCTGGCATTAGAGAACTTGGCATAGCTCCTCGTGGTCCCCTGCAGAGTTCCTAAGCCAGCAGAGAGCAGAAAAAGCAACTTTCTTGATCATAAGTATTTTTTAAACTTTTTATTTTGCATTTTTCGATCTTTTAAGCTTTTTGACTACTGTTTGTGCCTATATTACTGTTTTATTACCTTATTTTCCTGTTTTTGTGTGCTTAAATTGTTGATTGCACTTGTTGGCTAAAGTATTGCTTAAAAGTAACAAACAGGCTAATACACTCAAGTGTACCAGCCTTTGATAGCAATTTAGTCGAAAACACAGCATTTACTGCATTTTTTCTGTCTGTTTGCAAAAAAAACCAAAAAAATACTTCTCCTTTCCTGAACTTTCCTAGCTAGCTGTTCCAGTGATCAGATTTTGCTGATCCCTGGGCTTTGTATTTGGTTTCTGTGTTCCTCCATTTTCTTGTGTGGCCAGAGGTAGTTTCTTTACTCACCAGTGGGAGTGGGGAGTACTGAGCTGCTTGTTTGTCCTCAGAGGAGTGGTTAGAAGCAGCAACTTGTAATTCGTTGGCCATTTTGGGTCATTTCCTGTTTTTTCCAGCCCCCTGCTATAAAGCATGCGTTAGCGTGCTTTAGCGCGATTTAGCGCGGAGCTGCTACCATTGCACACTAGGGTAGCGCCGGTGAATCAGATTTAAACTATTAGGGCTACCTAAAGTCCACTCTTCAAATTTTCCCTTAAAACTACCTTCCTCAAAGTATACTACTGTTCTATTTAGTGTATCCTACAACTATAAATGATCTCTACTTGACTCCCAAGTAGACTATTCTCTATCTGTATAGCCAAGCACTTGCTCCTACAGTACTTATCACCTCGATACAGCACTCTTGTTATAGAAAGTACCCCAAAAATGCAAACCCCGTTTCTCGGTCACCCACATCCCCCAAAATCTTTTTTAAGTTTTTCTGGCTATTCCCTTTAGCATGTCGAGGGATCAGTTGCTAATGTCCTCTCCTGCTCAGCTGGTGAACCTGGGAATATTGAGGCAATGTTACAATTGCCTCATGTACACAGACAACCCTCTCCTCCTCCCACAAAACACAAATACATGCAAGAGATGCAACTATACGGCCAAACTGGAGGCTGAGCTCTCTCAACATAGGACTGGCAAGACCAGACAGGAGGAGAAGGTAACCACACACACTATAGACCCAGTCTCACATAATACCATCACAACCTCAAATCATACACATAAACACACAAAGACATACTCGGAGGCTCTGATCAAAAATCTTCCAAAACAGCAGAGACCACCAAAGCAGACACCCAAACAACTACCACCTCAGAACACAACACCTGCAACACATAGACCACACAGTCAGAGTGTCAAGCAGTCACAGCCCTTAAGGCCAAACACAATGCCAGATACACTAGTCATTGGTGACTCCATAGTCAGACACACTGACGTCCCGCTCACCAGACTGAGTAAGGAGAAGGTCACAGTAAGCTGCCTGTCGGGTGCTAGAATCCGCCACATAACGCATGCACTCAGGTCTCTCAACAGCAGGTACAAGTACGACTCAAGCATTGTCCACGCTGGTGTTAATGACCTGAGACGTACCTCCTTGGACTACATGAAAAGAGACATAGAGGAGCTCTCTGATTATGTAGCCCAAGCAGGTATGACCCTGACCTTGAGCAGTATCCTACCTTCACCAAGAATGATGCCACAATACAGAGATAAGATGATCAGCTTTAACAATTGGCTTAAACTCTGGTGTCATTCAAAGGGGATCCAATGTCTGTCTGCCTGGGATGACATGCTGGACAAGCCACGCTGCTTCGCAAGGGACGGCTTGCACTTGTCACCCCTGGGATTCCGGATTTTGGCAAAGGCTCTTGCCACCCCATAGTGCCTTTTTAGGCAAGGCTCAAATTCTAAACCTACCACCCTAGAACACAACAAAGAAAAAAAACTAAGGGTAATGCTGCTCAATGCCAGAAGTCTCAAGCTCAAGATGCATGCACTCGAGGCCCTTCTCAGTATGGAGAACATCGATGTCTGTGCTGTGACAGAAACCTGGTTCAAGGCTCCTGAGAGCACCCCAGCACTATCAGGTTTTACCTCATATTATGCGTTCCGGCCCCAAAACCCAGACAATACCAAGAAAGGAGGAGGTGTATCCATATTCATCAAGGACACCCATACCTCTAGATTGGTGGCAACGCACGATGCATCGGAAACCATCCAGGTGCAATTAACCATAGGCAAGACTGCTCTGCAATTTGTAGCATGTTACAGGCCACCCTCGCAAACTCAGGAACCTCATATGGCCTTCCTGAAAACACTGGAGGGGATAAATGTATCTCCGAACACCATCATACTAGGTGACTTCAACTACCCTAATATAGACTGGGAACACTACTCAAGCCCAAACACTCTAGCCCAAAAGTTCCTGGAATTCATAAACTCAAATGCCATGGAACAACTAGTCACCATCCCCACAAGAGGAGAAAACATACTTGATCTCATCATCACGAACATGGGAGCACAATGTTCAACACCGGAAGTATACCCCTCACTGGTGAGATCAGATCACAAACTAATCTCGCTGAAGGTCCTCATCCCGCCCCCACCCGAAATAAAAAAGACCACAGTAAAGAACTTCTCGAAAGCCGACTTCACACTTCTAAAGACTAGTGTGGTCTCCTTTAAGGCCCCTGAACCGGGGGTAAACATTACTCAAACCGCTGAATCACTTACAAATGCCTTCTACCAGCACCTGCAGGGCTGCATGGATCAGGCAATCCCAAGCAAAACAAAGACTCTTTGTACCAAAGGCAAGCGTCCAGTCTGGTGGACCCCAGCCATAAACAAACTCTACAACAAAAGGAGAAAGCTACTACAAGATAGAGCAAAATCCTTAAAAGGTAAGACACCGCTGATCACTATAAGTAAAAAGCTAAGAGCTCTCATAAAATCATCCAAAGCTAATTTTGAGAAAAAATAGCTAAGGACTCTAAAGACAACCATAAGGCATTCTTCAGCTATGTCAGAAACCTAGGAGGAAACTCCCAGATATGCTCAGAATTAGTTCAAAATGATGTGAAGATTACTGATCCTACAGACATTGCCAACATACTGGCTGACAGGTCCAGTGCAAACTTCTCCCCCCCCCCTAAAGGAGAGATATCTATACCAAATTATTGTAGCCCCCCAAATATCTCTAACGCCCAGGTGAGAACTGCTCTCCAAGGCAAAGAACACAGCATCCATGGGACCTGATGGTGTCCCCGGCTGTGTGCTCCATGAACTCAACGAGGAATTAAACCCACAGTTAGGACAGCTGTTTAATCTTAGTCTCACCTCCGGATACGCACTCCAGGAGTGGCGACAGCGACTGTGGTCCCACTCCATAAAGGCGGTGCCTCCACCGACCCTGGAAATTACCGTCCCATTAGCTTGACAAGCCTTATCTGCAAAGCCATGGAGAGGATCATAATGGATCTCATAAATAAAGACATAGGAATTTGCAGACTTTGGATCCAACCCAGTTTGGCTTTGTCAAAGGCAGATCATGCCTCTTAAACTTGGTTGACTTTTTCGAAACAGTCACCAAGGCCATTGACGAAGGAAAGGCAGTACATACAGCCTACCTAGACCTGGCGAAGGCTTTGCATACAATACCCCACTCGGGCATCATTGATAAACTCATCAACTTAAATGTAAACCCATACATTACAAGATGGGTTGCAAACTGGCTGAGTGACAGAACCCACAGGGTCAGAGTTGCTGGTGCCATGTCAGACTCAAAGCCTGTCACAAGTGGTGTCCCACAGGGCTCAGTCCTGGGCCCACTCTTGTTTGGCATCTACTTTTCTGAAGTACAAGCAAACATAGGAGGGTTATGGCTGACAAAGTTTGCAGATGACTGCAAACTGGGCGCCATAGTTGAAAACACATCTGACACAGATATCCTTCAGAAGGGTCTCACAGAAACGGATAACTGGTGCCAGAGCCATGGCCTAAAGCTAAATGCCAAGAAATGCATAGTCATACCCTTCGGGAAAAATAAGGTTACCCCTAGCTACCATATAGGAGGCAATCCCCTGATCACAGAAGAAGTTATCAGGGACCTGGGAACCCAGGTGGACAGTAGCCTTTCATTCGACACCCATATTGCTAAAGTAGTTAGGAAGACCTTCTACATTGCCCACCTTATCATGAAGGGATTCACATCTAGATCAAGGGAAGTCATAGTCTCCCTATACTCATCACTCATCAGACCAATGATCGAGTACAATGCCCCATTCGAATGTATCTGACCCGACACTTGCAGCAGCTGGAGAGGCCACAAAAGTTCCTCACCAAAAGGATAAAGGGTCTCAAAAATCTGTCTTATGCTGCCCGACTGAAAGAACTCCAGTTATATTCAGTTGCTTACCGCTTGCTCAGAGGTGACCTATGCCTGACATACAAGGCGATGTCAAACCCAGATTTGATGAACATGCTTCATCTCAAAAAATCTAGATCCCTCAGAGCCACAAGGGCGGGAGACTTAAACCTCGACACGGTTATTAATAGGATGTGCTGGAGGGATAGATTCATCACCCAAAGACTCCCTATTCTGTGGAACAAAATCCCAGTCTATGTGAGGCAGAGCACCTCGCTGGCCTTGTTCAAGAGGAATCTTGACCAATGGATGGGGGATCGCAGATACACCCCAGGGGTTACCTCAGTGTCACTGCTCGACAGAGGCACAGCAAAATAATGGGCATAGTTTCTCCAAACTAAAGGGGTGGCGTAAGCCACAAAACTATGGGCTAGGCTTATAAATGCCCTCGGGCAGATAGTCTAGTATGAACCTATGAACCTATGAACATGTAATCTGGTCTAATTGGCATCACAATGAATTATTCTTGTCCTCACCCCTTTCCCAGGGGTTTGAGTGTCAAAATCCATCTCTAAATGCAGTGTATATGCACAGCTGTTGCTGTAAAAGAAATGGGCAGGTATGGACCTTCCCTACACCCTTCCTGCACATCCCTAGCTATTTTCCCTACTGTCTTTCTCTCTTTGTGCCCCTTTCTTCACCACTTTCCTTATCAACCCCTTTTTCTTTTCTTTTAAAAGAATTTACGTGGGGGTAAGTGGGGTAAGCACTTTTAAGCAGCAGTAGGTGGGATAAAACCTGTTTGCGTGGGTGTAAGCAATGCCTACATAGGTGAAGCAATTCAGGAGCTGAGTATAAGAAACTGTAACCGTAACTTAGCAGTGCTTACTATCACACAAACCCGCACAAACCTGCTTACAGCTGCTCAAAAGTGCCTTAATCACAGTGTATCCAATGGACCTTGTTCAGCCTCCAACAAAATAATAAGCCTCTGCTAGGATCAAACCCAGGACCCTGCCCACCATAACCAAAATGATTTACCACTAAGCCATCTCAGGTATTTAAGCAGCAGTAAACAGGATTAAGCCTGTTTGTGCAGGTGTAAGCAATGCCTACATAGGTCAAGCAATTCAGCAGCTGAGTATAAGAAACAGTAACCATAACTTAGCAGTGCTTACCATCGCACAAACCTGCTTACAACTGCCTTAATCACACTGTATCCAATAGCCCTTGTTCTGCCTAGCAACAAAATAAGTAGCCTCTGCTAAAATCAAACCCAGGACCCTACACACCATAGCGATTTACCACAAAGCCATCTCAGATATACAGGTCCTTGATGTATTCACAAACATATCATCCAGCCCAGTCATTCAACAGTACAGGGAATGTATTCCAACATGTAGATGTATGTGTGTGAGTAAATATATTAAGGTCTAAACGGTTACAACTTATATATATATATATATATATATATATATATATATATATATATATATATATATATATATGAACATATAAACATGCAAATGCCTACATCTATAGATATATATGTCACCATCTACATGTCTAAATATATGCAGCAGGTTTTATATATATGTCAGTATATATATATATATATATATATATATATATATATATATATATATATATATATATATATATACACATATAGGTAAATACAGACATACATCTGTAGATAATGGGGAAATAACAAAACATATATGTCCTCATGCAACATTAATGGGGTTGAGAGGCCCCACACAATATATGTCTGGTACGAATAGGTAAACCCCACCAGCCAAGCATGACCCCCCCTGTAATACAGTACCAAGTGTTGCAGATCCCATAACCAGGACCAGACATGACATGGCCATCCCTAGGATACATATACACAGACACATATATGCAGATACAGGTGTATGTATATAGATAGATAGATAGATAGATAGATAGATAGATAGATAGATAGATAGATATGTAACCACACATACACACACAGATTTGTACAGTAATATACATATGTAGTACGTGCACACAATATGGAGCAGCCAGTATTCCAACACTCACCACCTTACCAACTGGAAACTGTATAAGCCACCCATACGAATGACATTCATAGCCTGCAACATATACCCAAAGAGATATCAAAGGGTATAACACCACACACAGGTGTGCATAAATTAATGTGAAAGCTTTATTTGTGTACTATGACAGTTGTATATGCCATGGCATATAGCTGTTTAGACACTGACATCCATATGAACAGTGTAATGCAACTGTGAAACAGTTATACTAAGGCAGTAGTCTGGAAAGGTTGACATATGTTGCTGTCCAGGCCGAGGCCTTCAAGTAGTACATTAGTAATGGCAGACTGGGCCACAGCATATCAGACAATCAACAGTACGTAATGCAGATGTATAGGTCAGCAGCCTTTATCTACACTCTGTACACAATCCCTAGAGGGTACAGACCCTAGTTGACACAATGGGATGTATCTGTTTCATAACATGGCATACCTGACACCATCACAATCACACTGCAAAACAGAGCATCCTGTATGGCAGGAGGCAGTAGGCCTGCATGTACCCAAGTTGGATTGTATGGTAAAGTACATCCAGATACCTTAAATCAGCTTATCCCAGATACCCATACATGTTGTAACAGCCTAGGTTAGTCATGGTACATTAGTCATTATTGACAGAGGCTACGATATTGATTTGGTAAAAAGCATCAGACAAGACCTAATAAAAGATCAGGTTAAGATAGATGCTATACCCAATAGTGCTATCAAGATAGGTAGCAGTACTGCACCTATATATAATAAGACTACACAGTGTAACTCTAGAAATTTGAGATATGTAATTAAGTACACCAGTGATGTGAAACAGATGGAGAAAATCATTTGTAAAAATTGGAACATATTAATCACAGATGAACTAGTGAAGCATATAGTAGGTGAAAAACCTAGGTTTTTATATGAGAATTGTCCAAACCTCAAACAAATTTTATGTGATACTTTCATCCATAATAATAATACACCTGTCACAACTGGCAACAAAATAGGTACCCATCCATGTATGAGTTGCAGTAGATGTTCTTATATTTCTACACAACAAGTATACACTCACCCGGTTTTAAATTTTAATTTTACTCCTAGGTTTTATGCCACTTGCTCAACAAAGAATCTGGTATATTTAGCAACTTGTAATAGATGTACAGCTTTTTATGTTGGTCTGACAAAACGGAAGCTAACAGACAGAATCTACAACCATCTGTATGAGATTAAGAAGGGTTGTGAAAATAATGCCTTGGCCTTGCATATTAAAGACAATAAAGAACATGTTTTTCATTTCAGAGTTCTAGAACTAGTCCCTCTAAATAAGAGAAGAGGAGACACAAGCAATGGTTTAGCCATGGCAGAGCTGAAGTGGATTTTTAGGCTAGGAGCTCACCTTTTTCCAGGTTTAAACAAATTTGTCTCTATCAAACCCATCTTAAATAATAGATGGTAATATAGCAATTATTTATCATGTTTAGATGGTATATGTTCTATTTTTTCACCCAGCTATATATAACTTTTTATAGCTTCATGGCATTATCTATATATGAAGGGATTTTATATAAAGGTCTTCCATCTCCATATATATAAAAAAATGATAGCGCTTTATCCAGGTTTAACTTATAGCTATTTTAAAACAACTTTCCATATGAACCATGTACACTTTTAGTAGTATACAAAGTTCTTTTAACAGTATAAATATTTATCTATATTATTTTTATCATTAAAATCATAGGGCTATTTGTATTTATACATTTTTTATGTACTGGTATTTTTTACATTGGTTCCTCGTTGAGGTCTATAACTTTATAATCCTCACACATAAACTCATATTTTAAAGGAATAAGTACTGTAATTCATGAAACATGGGGGGTTGCAATGATGTTTTGTTGAAATAAGTAAGCTGATTTTAAAGTATTTATTCTGAAATGAGTTTTTAGAAATGAGTTTTAAAAAAGTGGTTTATACAAGCATTTTAAAAATGTTCAAGAGTGTATATAAGGTTTATTAATTCTATTTATTTTGAATTTCCTTAGTAAATGCTATATACATGTATATATTTTTTATATGTATACTTTGTTTTCTGTTTTGATGGAAGAACGTTGTCTTCCAAAACAGTGAGGATAGCCTTAACACGCAGATAATTATTTAATCATTTAATTATGAAATTGATGTTGAAATCAATTAAGTTCCCGCCAATTTTAATTTAAAAAGAGAGTTTTTTCATTCTAAAAATTATCTGATGAACGTAGTATTATCTATGCGAAAGCGCTTATCATTGTTGTTTCATGGAATAAAGTTTTATTTCTGCCTTTGCTATAAGGAGATACAGAGTTTTATTTTCAGCAACATCGTGGTGAGACCTACTTCTTTTTTATTTGACTATTTCCTGGACTTGTGAGTTTTGGTCTCTTGATCGGAGCAGTTGCATCTTTTGGTCTTTACTTTGTCAGTTTTGTGTTGCGACTGCCTGACACGATGGAATCATCCAATGTTGAATTAGATTATCGGCCAGAGACGAAGGATACAAGTACTGCACTTAATGAACTACTACATTGCCAGATAAACCCTTTATTGGCTCCGGACTTAGAAGAGACTGCTGATACCAGAAGTGTACCAAATACTGATGAGAACCTGAATGACTTCTTCAAACTCTCTAAAGAGTTTGAAGACGATCTTTATAGACTGCAGCGTTATGCCTGGCAAAGGCAGCATTTGGAAGCATCACTACACTTCCGTGTGTTACCTAGGGGCATGCGGGTCCTCTGCATGCCCACATACGGAGAAAGCCATCCTACTCTTTTGAAAAGATGGCAAGACCTTAATATTGAATTAGGGTTTAGCTATATGAGGCTTCTTAATGAATATTTTGCACCCTTGGAAGCGGAATTGCGGATCAAGATTGATTCCACTTACAAAACTATTGTCTCTTGCTTTAAATCTGAGCACTGTAAGTCTAAATTACAAGACATTTGTAGACGCATCAACACCTTTATTGACAAGCTTAAACAAACAAAGTTAAAAAAACTTCAAAGAGACTATAAAAACTTTTCTCTCGGTCAGATATTTGTTTGGCTGAGGTATAATGCTACGCAAGCACGTCAGCGTGTTGATGACGTATCGGTTGAGCTTGCTTCTTCTTCTAGAGCTGATTTTCACCTCAACGAACACAATCCTGTGGTTTCGGTGAATTCCACAGGTCCTAATCTTTGACCTACGTCCCCTGCAGTTGCCAATTTTAGGGAGCGTGTTCCTGCGACTCCACCGCCAAACCAGCAAGCTTTCCTGGACATTCCATCAGAAATTGCTTCAGGAGCGATACCAAAAGTGAAGCAGGATACACGTTTTTTACCCTACCCAATAAAACAAGTCACTCGCAACAGGGGGCGATCGAACAGCAGAGGACCCAGGAAGCGAAAATTAACAGGAGAAAGATACGAAGACGCGAGAAAAGCAAGAAATTGACTGTTTTGCCTTATAATATGTCTAGTTTGGTACTGGATGATGCAGACATTGCGTTATTAAGCAGAGGCTTAAATTTTATTCCTGCACTGAGTAGCACTTTAACAGATACTTTGTTTGATTTACACTTGTTTTGTAGATCAGTTTCATTGAAAATGCTTTTTAAAGATACTACTGAGATAACCACTGATTTTAATAGCCTTTTTAAACGCAAAAGTAATTTTGTTCCAACACCATCAGTTAGTGTGGAAAGTTTTTTAAAAACATGTGAGAACGACTTTTATTCACTGTTTTCCAAACGGAA